>NW_020455657.1:63325-70354 GCF_003342845.1 Nothoprocta perdicaria
AAAAAAAAAAAAAAAAAAAAAAAAAAAAAAAAAAAAAAAAAAAAAAAAAAAAAAAAAAAAAAAAAAAAAATCTAAAAAGGTTATGAATTCAAAGTAACCTTCGATTACCTCATAACACACAAGTTAAGAGCACAGTATTGAAGTAATAAAATTATTTACAGGTTCAAGGAAGAATATAGTATAGAGATGAAAAGTGAATTGAAGGTTGATCTAATCAAATCCCGTATAAATTCATCAAACATCTGCTTTCTATTATTTCAGGAAATTGCTTGTAATGAAGAGGTCACCTCTGCATCAAGGTTCTATCAAGACATACTAATCTAATTTTTCACGGCGTTTCTTACTCTCATAATATTAGCACAAGCATTACGAGTGCGGTTAAATAAATATGCTCTGAAAAAGTTACAATATAGGTAACTGTTTACAAACATTACTGTATAATATGAATCATTTATTTACATCAGGCAATTTGATCTTTTTAAAAGGTGAATATGTGAACTAATTATGTGACTTGCATAGTTTTCCCAGAGGGCTTGAAGAATGAAATATGTTAACAGATGTGGACTGTATGCCAGGAGATATTCTGATTCTTATAGAGTTGAAGCAGCAGATATGGGTCTTTTTTCATTTGCTGTAATCAAAAGGAGTGAATGATATTTATAGTAGAGCCTTTAACCTACAAGCAATATCTCTGTAGAAGATGAACTGAGGGATATTTTTGCCACACTACTAATAAAACCAGTTCCTAGGAAGCATCTGAGTTCACAGACTCATTTGGATCTGAGRGCAGTCAAGAAATGAGCTATTCATAAAACTAGTGGAACTGGCTAGAAACAGTGATAAGGCTCTGCTTGTAACTTACACTGTTAGCATCATCTTCTTGCCCATGCACCAGATGTGCCCGTCAGGCTCTCCACAGGCATGCGTGTTATCAGCATGTCTAAAGAGGATTTAGAAAGAGATAAACAGCAAGAGAACAATATTTGCAAATGTTTCATACTTGTTCAGCACAGTCTATCCAAACCTGACTGCAAAGGGTTTCAGAAAACTTTCACAGCAGGCAAAGAGAACTGATAAAATTCAGAGCAATTTTTGATGTGTTAGATGAAGTGTGTATGGAAAAATAATCCTCACTACATGTAAGTAGTGCTGACTTGCAAGTAATCTAATACCATTGAAGAAATTGTTCTTGGAGTCATTAGTGGTTTTTTTTTTTTTTTTTTTTTTTTTTTTTTTCCTAATTTGATATAGAAACACAGAGACAGTGTTAGAAAATGTTTGGAAAAGAACAGGGAGTGAAACAAGAAATATTGCTATGGAATAAATCTACATATTGAATGATGCTAGGTCATCCCATTTCAAAAAGAATACTACAGAATCAARAAATGAGGTAGAAGAAAGCGTAGTAAAGATACTGAATCACTTCCTTATGAATAGAAAATATGTTGACTGGCACTTTTGTCACTTAGTGGAAGCAACAAAATTAGGCATATAAAGACAGTTAGAAAAGAATTTACTAAACGTAATTTTAATTAAGAAGATGCTTAAATCTACAGTAAATTTTGAGAAGAAGGATTTTGCCTTTGAAAGAAATGTAGTTGTCCTACACAGGAGGCCAAATTTATAATATAAAAGTTTCACTTTTAAAACATTTCTTGGGATTTGGCCTTTCCATCAAGGCCAGGTGATGTTTTCCCTTCTGTTTTTTCTACCCAGATGCCTGCACCACCAGAACAGACCAATGACAATGGGATATGCTGTTAAAATACTAAAATTATATCTTCAATAGCAAAGACCTGTGTACTTCAAGTGCAATTACTATTATTATTATTTTTTTATGGAGGGATTACTTCTTCCTAGAAGCTTTTATACAAATATTATAATTCTTAAATTACMACTGGATTCATGGATTCATATAAAACACAGATTCGCAAATTACAAACATTTGATTTTTAGTGAAAGAGTATTCTGGTTCTGAGACAAGCTCTAAAAAGTAATAAGAAGAAAGTGGAAAAAGCTGAAAATATGGTCAACAGAAAATGCTGAAAGACCAGTGAGATATATCACTTGGCTCCTCCATGCATGCATAATGCATACATCCTCTGTGCCACTGGCCTTGGAGATTCATTTTGGTTCAGAGCCTTGACCTTGGTCCTTGCTTGAACTATGCTGTAAATATTTTATGCCTAGCTTTATGCCTTAACATTTTTTTTTCACACCTTCCTCATCACTGCAGACCTGGCCATCATCAGGTTCTCAACTACTCCTGTCCATACTCTCCTGTTAGGATTCCTGTTAGGATTGCCACTTGTCTTAAGAAATTCCCCTCATCCTCTGGCTTTTAGCTGAGGCACTTTGCTTTGAAGGTTTTACAGAACTTCTTTATTCATTCAGATAAAGGTCAATCAGAAAGTTGATCTTGTAATGTAAATAGGGTGTGTTTACATTTTCATTTATTCTGATACTCTTTGGTAAATCCCACTCTTTCATGTGAGATTTGACTCTAAATATCCTAGAAAATACAAGATGCATATTTTTATTATTATTTAAATATATTCATTCTTTTAGCATTTTTCACATATATAAGGTATYTTTTCATTATAAATATTCATAAGTCAGCACCATATTTTTGAGTGACTGGCACCAGCAACTGTACATTTTGGAAAATGAGGTTTCCTCAATAGCAAAGTCTTTTGCTCTTTTTTCTTTTTCACCCTTGGAATGAAAAAATAGAATAACATAATTCAGGATAAAGTGGTGATGGAGCTGTATATGCTTTAAAATAAATAAATCATGATTTTCAGCTCTAGATCATAGACTACAAAATGTAAGCATCTGTAAACTTCCAGTATGAGATGGGTATATATACTATACTATAAAAACTATAAATGCTAATTGTAATTGATGCCTAAATGTAAGCAATCAAATCAAGCCTCAACTCACTTGAGTTAGTGTAAGTTCAAGAGCTGCACCAAGGTGCATTATTTTGCATGTCCCCCAAAAAACAAWTATCTCCAGCACTTGAACTTCATTTTAATAATTCAGTGAATAAAATGATTTACTTCTAATAGTTGTCCAGGTTTTCCAATTGTAATAATATTTTTTTCTACTCAACCATAAGCACTAGACATGTCCATAGACTATACATGAAACATTTGTTCTGTATATATGCAGTAAGTCTAATATCTTTGAAAGGACAAACCTGCTGTGACTGTCCTGTGCCATCCAGAGCACATCAGCACAGTGTATATGCAGTAGAGATACCCCATCCTAGACACATGAGACACTGCATCATATTGCATCAGTAGACTTCATATAAGAAATGGGCAATTCTAGGATTTACAAAGAGCCAGAAATTCTAGTAATATAATTATATGAGCAAATCGGGACTCGTTACACTCTGTCCAGAAAGAATATGATTGCAATTCTGATGTTACTAATTGCTCTTTTTCCAGCATGCACATAAATTTTCTCAAAGCCTTTATTTTCCTTTATTCTCCCACCTTCTTTGTATCACAGCTACATCCATCTGTCTCACTGCAATAATCTCCTGTTCTTCATACTCAAGCCACATTTCTTCTCTTCCCTCCACTTCCCCAAACCCATTTGCCTTCCAGGAAGCATTTATAAGCATCAATATTGCATTTTTGAAAATACTGTCATATCCCTCTGGATTCTTTTTTATATTTCAATTCCATTGGTAAAACTAAAACATATTCCTGCTTGTGCTCCCCGAAAACTATAGACTGCAACACAGCCTAATAAAATCCTCTTTGGGCTTCTGCCAAGACTTTGCTCTCTGCTCTTGAGTGACACATATTTAAGAGTCACTATCTCCTCGAGCCTCTCAGGCCATGTGAGAATAAGCTGACTTAATTTCCCTTTGCTCTTTGTTTGTGCACACTGTGATCCATTTGTCACATAAGCATTTGGCCTAGAAGCAATGTTGGAATAAGGCATGACCCAAAATCCCTCTGGAATAGAGGAGTTAAGTGAGTTGTATTCAGAGCCAAGAATGTTCTTTATTCTCTTTCTCCTTACCCTTTCATCAAACAAAATAAATAGGAAATCTCAGTTTACACCCACACACCCACACATAGATATGTATTTCAGACAAGTTTTAATTTACAGCAGTCTCTTTTACTCTACCTTTCTGAAAATGAAATCAATATCTTCATTCTGGAGTCCTAGCATATCCTAGCATACATCCTAGCATATTTCAGAACATATCAAGTAAACTAGTTGATATTAGAGATTCAAGACGTGTCCATGCTGTCAGGCTCTTTGAGAAGCTTATTAGGCTGGGCTGAAGCTTCACTGTCAGGATGGTGAAGTTTTCAGAACAGATTTGGCTCTTTACCATATAGCGTGGATAAAACAAAAAGCTGAGTGCATCTGATCATACAGATCTTCCCTGGAACAGAAAGAATATCTTAAACTTAATTCCTGCAGAGCTGACTCCTGTTATATAGCAAAAGAGGTCTGACTTTTACAAAAAATATTTTTATTGGAAATAGTATTTCAAGTATCAATGAGATTAAAAAATCTAATAATAATAATAATATTGAATAACAAATACATGGGTATTTTAAATACACTACTATACACCTCACAACCTGTCCTYGGCAGTTTATAGGGGCTTGTCAGAATGTTGTTTCTAAAATAAACTGTGTTACAGCTATCATCTATATATATTAGTTCTTGGCATTTTTTCCTTTCATCTTTACTTCCAGAGTATATTTTGTTGTTTGTTTGTTTGCTTGTGTTTTTTTTCTTCTTTACTGATTATTCTTGCTATCTCAAATTGCTTTACTAAAATGATTGCTATTTGTTCTATCCTTAGACATTTGCAACATTACTCTTACAACAAAGGGTCATTTTGTTCATAAAGACCCTTTGTTCTTTTTGTAATTTTTCTTTCTTATATTGTTCACTGCTGAACAATAAACACATGAAGGTTTATCTAGTTAATACTAGTCAAATACAGGTAACTATTTTTAGAGAAATAACAAACACATATCTATATATGTTTATATATACTTATGTCTCTTGTTTTTGTTCTCTCTTCCTTTTTTTTTCTCTATGTCATCTTTAAGCATTTTTTAGTTTAAAGTTTAATAACAGAAGTAAATTTATTTTCTTGGTTCATTTTTTTTTTCCTTACAAGAAGATGCATATATTTCAATGGCAATATCAGTATTCCTGTTGAAAAATTCAAAMTTCAGTTTAGGTAATCATATATTTTGAAAAAAGAAATACAATTGAATAGCTATTGTAAAATAATTTTGTTAGTTTCAGATGTTTTGGTTACCTTTAATCATTAATATAACTATATGAAAATGATTTTGAATTCAAATTCCTCCAAATTTTTTATTTGAAAATGAAGCATTTTTCATTACAGGAAAATRGTTTTAAAGTTTTCAAAACTTTTGACAAGGATAGTAGACTACTTTCCCATAAATAGGTTTGTTTAATGAATCATCATTCTTCAGTAAAATTATGACATATTTTCCTATTTTGCTGTAGATACAGAAACAGAGAAACATGTCAGTCGTTTTCTTTCAGAGATGTCTTCCTATATTTCTATTGCAAACAGTCATCTGCCATTTCATTCAGGGTGACACAGCCTGAGAGACAGTGTCACCTGTCACCTTTTGTTGCAGGTGTTTTAATTCTTAATTTTGCTTGATGCCTGTATTTAGACACAAGTAATGCTTTAGGTATACGGCCCATTGAACATCAGCTGAATGACACTGTCACTCACCAGTTGGGCAAGCCCATGGAGGGAATTCATCTGATGCACTTTCTGTTAGAGGACAAGGAAATCTCTGCAATTAGGATAAATAGCTATTCCSTTTTGCCATAATCCTTCAAAGAACAGGGAGTGATACAGCATCTGTGGTGTATCAACTCTATCAACTCTATGCTTACTACAAATAAAAGATATTACTTATTATATCTGCTGCAGTTGATCCTCACTTCACATCCCCTCCTACTTATTGTCTTCAAACTTCCTGTAGATGAATATTATCACTTAGTTGGGTTAAACGGGGAGGGCCTGGTTGCAGATGTGAAGGTGGGGGGCAGCCTTGGCTGCAGTGATCACGAGCTGGTGGAGTTCAGGAACCAACAAGGAGGAGGCAGGGCAGTAAGTAGCCTTGCCACCCTGGACTTCAGGAGGGCCAACATTAGCCTCTTCAGAGACCTGCTGGGAAAGATCCCATGGGCTAGGGCTCTAGAAAGAAGATGCGCCCAGGAGAGCTGGTTAGTTTTCAAGTGACATTTCCTCCATGCYCARCAACAGTGCATCCCTGTGCACAAGAAGTCAGGCAGAGGGGGCAGGAGACCTGCGTGGATGAGCAGGGAGCTCCTGGCAAAACTSCAGCAGAAGAAGGCAGTATACAGAATGTGGAAGAAAGGACAGGCCCCTTGGGAGAAATSCAGGAACRTYGTCAGRGAATGCAGGGATGTTACAAGGAAAGCCAAGGCACACTTGGAACTAAATCTGGCAAGGGATGTTAAGAGYAACAAGAAAAACTTYTTCAAATATATYAAYAACAAAAGGAAGGTCAGGGAGAATGTGGGTCCACTAGTGAACGGGGTGGGTACCCTGGTWACGGAAAACACGGAGAAAGCAGAGCTGCTGAATGCCGACTTTGCTTCCGTGTTTGTCAGAGGCAGCCCTCTAGAATCCCAGGCCCTAGSGATACAAGAAGTGAGCTGGAGAGAGGAAGGCTTGCCCTGRGTGGAGGAAGAGTGGGTCAGAGAGCACCTAAGGAAMCTYGACACCCACAAATCCATGGACCCTGATRGGATGCACCCCAGGGTGTTGYGGGAACTGGCGGATGTCCTAGCCAAGCTGCTCGCCATCATCTTTGGAAGGTCCTGGAGAACGGGGGAGGTGCCGGAGGACTGGAAGAAAGCCAACATCACTCCAGTCTTCAAAAAAGGCAAGAAGGAGGACCCGAGTAACTACAGTCTGGTGAGCCTCACCTCCATCCCTGGGAAAGTGATGGAGCAGCTCATCCT
>NW_020455657.1:71539-93739 GCF_003342845.1 Nothoprocta perdicaria
TGCTCTAGGTGACTCTGTGTGATCAGGGGGGTTGGACTAGATGACCTCTGAGGTCCCTTCCAATCTTAAGCATTCTATGATTCTATGATTCTATGAAATACAAATAACAGTCTTAGAAAGTCCTCTTTTCCTCTAGTCCTTTCTTGCCAACATATCTGTGTATATGGTATTTGAATAGAACAGGTTCAAATACAAGTATTAGAATAGAACAGGTATTTGAAAGAACAAATTTGCTCATCAGCATGTTTATTAAGTACTGTACATCAAGCATCTATTARTATCAAAACTAGCTCCAGAAGAGTCATTCAAATTACTATTAAAATAAAATCATCTCACAGCAGCGGTGGTATCTTAGGATCTTCATTACAAATAACTTGCTTCTATATAATTCCAAGAACAGCAAACTCTGATTTTCACACTTTCTTGCACATTTCTTCAAGTACATTTTTTTCAGTAGAAAACAAAGTTTTAGAGAAAGATATTTGATTTGCATGTCATGGTTCCAACCTACACGGCTTGAAGCTATTCTCTTTAGGAGTGAAATAAAATAATGTCAAAGCTTTTACCCTTTGAGATTCTCAGCTTGAGGTCTTCCTGGCATATCTAAAAAACCAGTATTATTTGAGTATGTGGGAAATGACAGAGTCAGATTTTTGCTTATAGATTCCTATGTGTTATTTTGTTCTCTTTATCAATTCTTTGGGATCATATACTAGAGTAATTTTTTTAAAATGTGCATGATATACATATGTACAAGTTCTTACATTAAAAAAAAAAAAGAAAAAGATTCCCTCTCCAATAGATGTAAATTTATTTTTAAAATATCAGTAAAAGAATTCATTAACACAGAGTACACAGTTTATTTTTAGTTTTGCAAAATAAACATGAACTTTATGATTTGCTCTTGAGAAAAATTTCACAGGAAAACAGCAGTGCTCAGTGATTACTACTTGATAACTAGATAGTTCTTTTTTTTTTTTCCCTTAAATTTCTTTTTATATATTACCACTTAAAAATAAAGCATAAACACAGTCATATTTCAGCTTTCTACGTATTTACTTTTTTTTCCCACTTCAGGCTTGTGAAAATTTCTATGTTGAGTTTAATTTTAGTGATTTTTCAAATATATGTCTTATCCTATAAATATAGAGTGACTTATTATCCTGTAAGTATAGAGTCACTGGTGTGACAAATATAAGTATATGGCATGAATAATGCACACATTAAGAACAAGTACATATGTACTATATATGTGTGTATATACATATATGTATAGCTTAGGAATAATCAGTTTAAATTCTCTACTCCTAGTGTAAATACTGATACACCTAATACTGTTCGTATTGATTATTTAGAAACAGATATTTTCTGGGACTGAGCTTCAATCCAATGATAACAATAAYACTAGCTAATAACTAGCTTCTGGATTGAACTTACTCCTTACAATGATATTTTGTTGTTTTGTTATTAGGAAAAGAGAAAAGAGTTAAATACATGGGAAGACTATCTCTTTCCCAAACTTTCTTTTTCCCTAGAGGCAAAGTAGCAAATAATATTAAAAACAAACAAAAGAGATTCACATATCACCAAGTGCCAGAAATACATCTCTCTAATAGAATTAAGACAGAATTTTTGTGAGGGAGATTGAACACAGTGACTGTTCTGAATATTCATAGGAGCAGAAAAGATGAACATAACATTCTCATCTCAGCCTGGCTTCTATCTGAGCACTGCCAGATAGCTTCAGATTTGTTACTAGTGCCAGCTCTAAGGTCTGTGGTCATCTAGTGCTCTTAATTACTGGGCACTGAGAAGTTAGTGATCCATATAAGAATTAACCTGATGTGGAGCGGGCATGTACTGTGCTGCACTATGCTGCATGTGTTGTTTGGCCTTTAGGTTGTACTTCACGTTTCCCTCATTCCCTCGGCCACAGGGTAAACTTAGCCTAAGGTAATTGTAATGAAGGGCCTTGCAGGCAGCTCCCAATTGGCACCAGCCATTAGACTACCCACAAGCACTTTTTCTTCCCTCCCCTCCGCTGAATGAGCAATGATTTCTTATGGGAATATCCTTTCTAACTGAGAACATAAAGGATAACTAACTGAGGACATAAAGAATAAAGAATAAAATTGATTTCCTTTAAGAAAATCCTGTGAGAACTCAAAAGACAAAAACAGAATAACCTCTCCATGGACAGGATCTGCAGATGTGCTGCGCCCTGACTGGAGGCCCCTTCAGTTCTACAACTCTACACCRCCACAGTCTGAAGAGATATAAAATTACCTATAATATTCTTCTTTCTCTGTATAATGTTAACTCCAATAAATGGATTTTTAAGTGATACTTTACAGAATCTAAGTGCCTTTACTACTGGATGGTAATGAACCAGCACCTCCAGGAGAAAAACAGATCTATATTCAAACTGCTCTAATACGGTACAATAGAGACAATAGAGTCTTATTTTTTTTCTAGGCATAAGGCACATTTTTCTTCAATAACTTTGGAGTTTTCCATCAAAAAGTAATAGATAAATGGTTTATGGCAAGCAAAGAAAGGCTGTCCAGGTTTTCTTCTCTCCATATATATATCTGCTCTAAGATTTCCCAGTTACAGAATACAGTATATATTTGCATCTAGTTTTTGAACTGTGCTTCATCTTCCACTAAAAGAAAGTACAAAAGGAATGYGTATTTCCAAAAAGAGCAGGAATCTGCATGTGTCTGCAACAAATATCTCCATTTTGGTTTTGTGCTATGCCAGAGAGTTTGTTTTGTCCCACATGAATCACCTATGATGTTTTAGTGTTTCAGGAAGCCACTGTAGATGTCATTCTATTCTGAGTCACTAGAGAAACTGTATTTATGAAGGTTTGTGCCAAAGAAGATTTCTATTGCATTGCTCTCCTGCTCTACCACTTTAGTGAATAGTTGAAGTAAAGAATTCCTTACACTGTAAAGCTTTTTTTTTTTTTTTTTTTTTTTTTTTCCCCATAGATATTTAACCCACCATAACAGAAATAACAAATGAATATTTTGGGATGTATGTATGAAACTTSTAGTGTAATACACAAAACTTCTAGTGTAATACACACTTTGACTATACATCGTATTCCTCAATACTTTTTTTAAAGGTTTAAATAGTCAGAGAAGAAA
Organism: Nothoprocta perdicaria; assembly: GCF_003342845.1. Taxonomy (NCBI): domain Eukaryota; kingdom Metazoa; phylum Chordata; class Aves; order Tinamiformes; family Tinamidae; genus Nothoprocta; species Nothoprocta perdicaria. Next base: position 74,695 of record NW_020455657.1, read on the forward strand.
AAATATTCCTGAACAAATGAATGAAAATAACTCCATATGGAGTCTTTTTTTTCAACAAAAACTTCCATTTGAATGGTCAGCTCCTGTGAATGGGTACTTCACTAACAAAATACACCTCAAATTAAGAACAGTATTGATACTTTGGTGATTAAATGTTTGCTATAAGAACACTTACAGGCTGTGAAAAGCTAAAATGTAGATGTTATTGCTATTTAGTTCTTTTAAATTGCACAAGCAATGTGAAAGTAATTGTACTGCTATTAATAGACTACAATGTAGAGGATGCTGAAGCACTTTATTGGTGTTTAGCAATTAAGCGAGTGAATGAGATATTTAYGAAGTTATTAAAAGTCAGCGTTTACAGACTGATACCATATGTATTTACTTGAAACTTGTATACCAATGTTGATTAAAGGTTTGATGAGCAAAAATCATATACACATACTGGCCAATGGGCAGAATCTCCAGGCTGAGAAGTGAACAGTGTTCCTCTCAGTAGACTCTCTTGTCTGGGATTGCTACTAGGAATCCTTATAGTTTAAAGCTAGAAAGCATCAGAATTGTGATTCCTAACTGACAGCATCTAAGCTACCAAACCCTTTTAAGCCTGAGTAACCACAGCTGCAAATGTCTTTGCTCTGCATAGCCTGCAGCAGGTGGAAGTCTTTTCCATCTCTGCATATTAGGTACCTCTGACTAAGCATAGCTGACTGTGAGCTACCTAAATAAAGGCTTGATTCACTCACCTAAGTAAAGGATTTAAGAGACCTTGAGGTATATGTGTTTCTCTGTTGAAAAGTGTGGATAAGTTATGTTACAGTTTCTAGTCCTATGTAGCTGTTTCAGGTGTTTCATAATATGTAAAATGACACTGTGTGTTTAATCACTTTCTCGGTGTCTAGCTCAGGGCAAGCTGAATCAACCTCTAGACTTTACTCACCACTCTGACTGTGCTAGATGCTGAGGTACTTAATATAAGTGGAAACCCTCTTGCATACTACAGAGCTCTTCTTTCTCTGTCACATCATCCTGTGTTCTGTTGTACCTAATTGTATTGTTGTATYCTCTTATCTTCACCAAATAAATATTTGTGCTATAGTTGAGGCAAGTACTTTGCAGTAGTTTTGTGTCATTAGCATGCTCTAAAGCATGAATGGAAAAAAAGATGGTCACTGATTACAAAACATTGTTGGTTTAATAAAACTTTATATTTTGCTCRTCTCTTCTGAAGCAAATTGATTTATGGTGAGAACTTGATTCCTGTATCCATTCTGGGGATTTTAAAGAACTAAATTCTTCTAGTTTCAGCTATGAAAGACCAGTATATGTTACAATATTATCAATACATGTATACATTTCAAATTTCTTAATTATTTCTTTTCATTTGCAAAGTGTGCTGTGGTCTTAGTAACTTTTAAGAGAACAAATAAAGATACTCAGGCAACAACACCTTTTACATACGAAGAGAAGTGGTTGTCTTATGACACAATTTGAGTGAAATGTAGTTGCTTTGGTTGTTTAAAAGCTTGACCTTTCAGTCTTTACTTATGAGGAAAGCTCCTGTGAAATTCCCTTAAAAATGTGAGAAATGGCTTCTCTAGCACTACCGAAACTATAGGAAGAAAAGAAATGTGGCACGCTAGAGAATATTCTGACTTTCTAGTGATACATTATGTATGTGCCATTAATCAAGCTAATGTTTGGAATTCATCTCTCTCTACCTCWCCCCCTCTCTCTACCTCTCCCCACCTCTATTCATAGAGGGTTTTAAAGGCCATAACTGATTCTTGYTGATGTTTCTTCCTCATTCTCTATTACCGGTAGCAGTGGACATGTGAATATTGAGGCCATCTTTCAGAGAAACAAAGAGAACATTCACGGATATGAAAAATAATTACTGTATTAATAGGCTGCATGACAATACATATTGGTCTTCTTTGATAGTTATTGGGTGTTATGAAATATCACTGTGCAATTAAATTCYTCAAGCATTCTATATTGTTCTCTTTATTTTTAAAAGAAATTTTATAGAGGAATTCAATCTTAAATTTGTATTTTTTAAGAAATGTCACAGTTTATGTTAGATCCTAAGAGGTATTCATGATTGGCTTATATATTTCACAGGGCTCATTTAAATTCACTACACACTTTTTAATACACACAGGAAATATACATTGTCAAGGCTTATATTAATATGCTTATATTTTTTGTCATAGTTGACTCGAGTAGTTGATTACTTTTGTAACAGTGAGTCATCCATGCATTACAGTTTTGTTCCRTTATCTACATGATTAAAAGAGTTCCTTCAGGTTGACCGATGTTTATACTTTAGAGTAATATGTTGACTTTTAAATGAAAGTGTGCATAAAGTTAAGGAGTTAAGAGTTTGTATATTTTTTCCTTACTTGTATTATTTTGAGCAATTGAGAAATTCTTGAATCTAACTAAATGCAAATAAACACTGCCTGTATAGGAAAAARAAAAGGTCAGATCATAAGATTTTCTTTTTTAATTTCTGAAATGTTAACAACTATAAAAATACTAACATAACAGCAGTGTAGAATTCTTTACATGAATTGTCAATTTAGGGTTTATAACTAGAAGAGGAAAGTAAGTTTGAATTGTCTCATGTTGAGGCAGACTTTTAAAACAGACCATGTAAATCAAAGCCTGAAAGTGTCATTTTTCCTTTACTATAAAGACAAACTGGAGTGTCTAGCAAGACATTGATGCTTACAGCTAGGTGAGTTTAAAACCCACCCACAATTTCTTCACTTTGAGTCATTCATATACTTCAGTCTTTCATTTTCATTTATATGAAGTGTATCTATTATGAATCTAATTAATAAGGCATTTGATATTCCTTTTTGGAAGACATTGTTTAGAATGTTTCAGAATTTAAGTATATTAACTCCTGAGCTCATTGCTGTGTTATACATCCATAAGGTATATAAATTTATTCTACCTATATATGCACACATATGCAATATGCACATATAATTTAAGTATATTTATATTATATAAACATATGCATATAACAACCAGCCAAATTATTACTAGTGAAATGATTACTGTAGATGGCACTAAAAATGCTGGGTTTGAATTCCTTGTATGTATTTTTCCACTATATGTTGAAATGGAGTAGCCCTATATCAACTTTCAGCAAAAAGGTAAAAAGGTTGCTGTGCTATGTAATGTGAGGAAAAAAATTAAAAATTGTAATTCCATCCCCAAAAGAYTTAGGAATACAACCTTGGGAGGTCAGTATTCTGTAGTTCCAAAACCAACAACTTCAAACTCATGCCATATCACATCAGACAATCAAAATAACAAACACTTCTGATCATAAAACAAAACCAGATCTTTGCAAAGCTCCTTCTGAAATCTAAGCAACGCAGGAGATTGTTCATGGTGTCAAAAATAGTATCAACTCTTGAAACATTAGATCAGACCACTCATCAAATTTTACATTGCATTTATACTGTCTTTTGATAAAATTCATAGGATGGCAAAACTTTTAGCTCTTACAAAGCTTTTGTAAAAACAAATATATCAAATTGCATATTTTATGTCTTACTGTTTAGTACAGTTCACATGGAAAATGAGATGTAGATATATAGAACTGGTGAAGACAAGACTATGTATCCCTCAGAACCTTCAAAATTTGCTTGTTCTTATTAATAAGGCAATGTTTATAAATACTATGTAGTGATAGTTTTAAATATTTATATGATATTTGTATTAAAATAGTATTCATTATGACAATGTTACCCAAATCTCTTCTCTGCCATTGTGATTCTTCTTGTTATGTGCCACCTTTCAATTGGTATCTCTTCATGGATTTTATCTTTTTTTAATCTAACTACTTACCACCTCTATGGAGATATCAAGCATGAAATCTTTCTTCTCCTGCTGATAACTGTACAAATGAAAAGGAATTTGTTTCTTAGAACTCAGTTGGTTCTGCTTTTCAGGCATGGAYAGCCATCATTTGCATTGCCTCTCCTGCCAGTGCTTCAACATGGTTTTAGGAAAGTRCAGAGGCTGAGACAGGCTGGGGGGTGGGGAGGGGAGGAAGGAGCTCTCAAGGAATTCTTGAATGATGTCAAAAGTAAAAAGAAATTGTAAGGAAGATGGAAGCTGGGACAGGCTTCCCAGTGGGGAGGTAGAAGTAGTGCCTGAGTTTGCAAGAGATGATGTTAAGAAAGTCTGCAGTTGAGATATGCAGAACAAGAAGGGTTTCTGAAAGTATATCACCAACTGAACAAAATATACCCACCTCTCAGTAAGGTTATAGATAAGATATAGACAGATAGGCATATAGATATACATATAGATAAGCACATCTTAAGCTGAGATGCTTAACATCATTTTTGTGTCTGTTTTCATCAGTATTGTTTATCTCTGGATTTTTCAAATCCTTATATCTACTAACACTGCTTGCAGGAATAAAGCATAACTCACATCAGATTAAGAATGTGTTAGGGACAACTTTCATGAGCTGGATATAAACAAGTTTATGGGCTAAGATGGGATACACCCAAGGGTGATATGGAGATGACTGTTGTCCTTGCAGTCCACTCTCTATGGTCCTTGAAAAGTTGTATCATTTAAAATCATGATGATTGGGAAAAGTGAAGCAATGAACAAGTATTCAGGAAAAAGCAAGGAGAAGGAAATCATGGGACAGTCMGATTCACCTAAGACCATAGGAAGGAGATGGAACCAGGCCTCCTGGAAGCCATTTCTGAGGACCAGGAGGTAACAGCCAGAAAGGATTTATCAATTGTAAATGATGCCAGACCAATCTGACAGACCTCTATAATGAGATGATTCACTGTGGGAGTAAGGAAAGTGGAGCTGCACTTGCATATCTTGAATTTAACAAGTTCTTCTACATAGCCTTCCACAACGTCCTCACACCCACACAGTTGAGATGTAGACTAGAGAAACTGGTGATAAAATTGGCTGAATTGTTATGCTCAGAAGATGATCACAGTGCAAAACCAACAGATGGCTGGCTACTAGTAGCACCTATTGGTGATCTATGCTATGGTCAATGTTTTAATRTCTTTATTAAGGACCTGTGAAATGAGACAGAGAAATCTTGGCAAATTCACAGATGAGGTTAAATTTCAGGAATTGGTTTTTGGAGGTGGAAGGGTAGGGCTGCTATTCTGAGGGACGTCAAGGCTGGAGAAATGGGCTGATGAAATCACAGATTTTAGTAATGGCAAATGCAATGTCTTGAATGTGGAGTAGAAAATCTTTCCACAGCAGCACAAGCTGGGCATTAACTGTCTAGAAAGCAACTGAGAGCTAGGGGTTTTGCTGGGCAAGGTGAATGTGAGTGAGCAATGTGCCCAGATTTCTGCTTCTTTGCTTGTCTAGCCACCTATTCTTGCAGGACAATTAGGTAGAATTGTATAGACATTAATCTCATTCCATCTGCATTCATTTCACATATCACGGTTATAGTTTCATGAATAGGAAACTGTCACTTCACATGGGAGTAAACAAAAATGAAATGTTGCTTTAAGATTTATTTTGGGCTGTTATTTCAGGTCAGCCAAAACTTGAAAACATTTAGTTAGAATTTCAACATCTAGGAGGAAAGTTTGCTTGCTTGCTTGAAAATAGTTTACTTGAGAAAAAAAACGTAGTAATATTTTTTTTTTTTCAAAAGTTAAGGTCATATTTATCTTGTAGAACCCTATGTTATCAGGTTTTATCAAACAATGTTTTCTCGTTTCATATATATTACTTAAAAAGAACAATGATCATGTTATATATTCATTTTGAAGCAATGATTTTGTAAGTATAAATTCATATAGCAATTGTTGCTTTTCTTGCTATATATACAATACATTGAATGAGCTCTGAACCCCCCCCAAAATGAAGGTTATATGAATATAACCTCCAATTCCTTCTTCTAATTGGATAGAGAAATACTGTGTTAATAACATTGGGAAAAATGAAGAAATATGAGGTTGAACATTTAAAATGTGTGCAGCCTCAGGGTAAAATGCAGATACATTTCCAAYACACAAGATTCAAAACAGGGAAAATGGAAAGGGTTTGGAGAAATAACCAGGAAATAGACTGAAAATGACAAGAGATAAAAATAGACTGCCATTTACTCTTCTTATAATAAAGAATATCAAATGTCATTCATGGTTTAAATAAAGCACTAGCTAGCACAGAATTTCTATAGCTAGAAAATGTAAAAAAAAAAAAAAAAATTAAGACATTCTAAAAGTGTTCCTATGATAGAATACTATTCTTAGCTACTGAATGTAAAGTAAGTGGAAATATGGAATCAATGGAATGCACCACTAAAATAATCTAATCATCTCACAATTAAATGGAAACATGTATTTATCTTTTAATTTTCAAAGTGATTAGGATTTCAGATAGAAAGACTGGAAATTCCGATTGAGGAGCTGGCAGAGAGGAACCTCATGAGGTTCAATAAGGACAAGTGCACCGAAAGTGCAACAAGGACAATTCCACCTTAGGAAGAATAACCCCAGGCATAAATACAGATTAGATGTTGACCTGCTGGAGAGCATCTCTTCAGAGAGGGACCTGAGAATCCTAGCTGACAACAAGTTAACTATGAGCCAGTAGTGTGCCCTCTGAAGAAGACAAATGGGCTCCTGGCCTGCATCAGGTGGAGTGTTGCCAGCAGGTCAAGGGAGGTGATCTTGCCCCTCTCCTCAGCTCTGGTGAGGCCACACCTGGAATATTGGGTGCAGTTCTGGGCTCTCCAGGACAAGAGGGATGTAAAGCTTGTAGAGAGGGTCCAGCATAGAGAGGAAAAGGTAATTAAGGCACTGGAGCCTCTATGTAATGAGGAAAGACTAAGCGAGCTGGGCCTGTTTAACCTGGAGATGAGAAGGTAGAGAGGGGATCCGATCTGATATATTTAAATATCTGAAGGGTTACTGTAGGGAGGAAGGGGCCAAACTCTTCTCAGTGGAGGCTAGCAATAAGGCAAGGGGTGTAAGGTGAAACCCTGGAAGTTCCATCTCCATATGAGGAACAATTTCTTCACTGTGAGGGTGGCAGACTCCTGGAAGAGGCTGTCCAGGGTGATTGTGGAGTCTCCTTCTCTGGAGGTCTTCCAAATGGGCCTGGATATGACCCTATGCCCCATGCTTCAGGTGTCCCTGCTGGAGCAGGTGAATTGAACTAGATGCTCTCTAGAGGTCCCTTCCAACCTTAACCATTCTGTGATATACAAAGTCAAATTATAGCCAGGGCAGAGAAGCGTCTTTTCTACATTTTGCTGAAAAAATGTAGTTTGTAGATGAATTAAATATTTTGTATAAAAAATTGAGTGCTTGGAAGGGAGAATAAGTAAGCTTTTGCAGTTGCTGTTAAATACATTAATCTAATTATCTAGTTGCAAAAATAACTCATCTTTTCAAATAACATCTTACTTTAAATTCTCTGTCTAATAACATTCTTTCAACTTTACTCTGACCATTGCAGAATCTCTCCATTAAATAAAGTAGTGGCTACATATTCATCATGTTGATTTTTGAATTGTTTTGTACATGATATTCTGTTTTTTTTTTTTGTTACCAAATATGTTAATGTTTTAACTAATTTTTACAAATGTATTTTTCTATATTACATCACAAAATGGAGATTTTAGTACATTTCTTCAGTCCTCAGTTTGCCAGTTTTAGCACCTTAATACCATACTTGTATACTTGGACAATGGAGTGAATCAAATCCTATGAGCAGATGAGCTGATAATTTCTTAACTCCTATGTCAATGGTTTGTATTTAGCTAACTATTTRTATATACATTTACATATGCATGTCTATACRCATATATACACACACATTATGTGTATGTGCAGACATGTGCACATATTTACATATAGACAAAGAGAATAAATAATGTAACCTCTAAGTGTGTGTCATTGTGTGTGTATGCAGATAAAGAATTTCTGGAATACTTTTCTTAAAATTCTACCAGATCATAATATATTGATACATTTTTTTTCAGATACAAACAGCTGCAGAAATATATGATTTAGGGTATGTTCAATTAAGCTCAACTGCCTTACCTAAAATCATGATATTAATGATGTGATTGTGTTCAGTTTTGCTAATCTTGTAACAATGTCATTATCCCATTTAATAGAGACTCAGCTTGTATTAGTTCAAAAAATATTTCACATGCCATTAAAAGTCCCAGTGTTCTCACTAGTATACCAATATACAAATGAGCAATTCAATACAATTAAAATGTGGAAATAAGCTATAAAATGACTATGAAGCTGTAATATATTGTTCTGTGGTAGCTCATATCTGTCTTAAGTGAACAAACACTCTATAATGAAAGTAAATGTCAAGAAGAGATAAAACAAAACAAAGAAAACTATGAGTTTGGGGAAATAAACCTAATTGCATTTCCAATCATAGCTATGAAAAACAGCTATAATGATTATGACATTTATTGAAAATGAAGCTCCCTGCTAAATCTCAAGACACCATCAGCATCTTTAAATCCAAGAAACCATGCCAAGTCAGTTTAGTAAGAACATTCTCTTTTTATTTTAAAAGGAAAATACAAATTCCTGAATAAATACAGAAAACAAATGTGCAAAGAAAAATTATAAAAGTGAACTTGGARCATAGCTCCTCAGAATTAGCTGCACTGCTGTAAAAGTAAATAGAGGAGAAAAAAAAAAAAGATGAAAAAAAAAATTGTATGACAGTTTATGCATATGTTTTGTTGGTGAGTCTCTGTGTTTATATTCTAATTATATAAAGCAAACTCATACCATCTCTAGCTTCCCTCAAATTATTAGCAAATCCCTGAAGCAGTGAAGTTGATCATGTAAAGGCAAAGGATTCTTTTCAAGATTTGCTCAAGTATATTATTCTGTGTTTTACCATTTGGGGTAAAATACACTGGTAAATAAAGCTACCAGTGTGCAATATTTTACGATGTAATCAAGCTGAAGAAATTTGTCAGTGGGATGGTTGAACAGCTTCTAATTACAACTCCTCTTCTGTGTAAAATTGGATTATTAGTTATTTAAAAAGTATTTCAGAAGTACGTTTTCTCAGGAGTTTTGCATATAAATACGTATATATTCACATAAACATATATATACATATATGTCATATATAGTAACGGATTTGTAGAAAAGACTTAAAATTAAGTACAAGTAATATATATTCATCATATAAAAGTAATATATTTTCATCAATATGAACAGYCTGTGTAAATGCTTAGCATAATTTCTAGATCAATAAAGCATAAGTTAGAAGTAGAATTAATGTACAGTAGTTGGTGAGAAGTAGTAACACAAGAATTGATTAGGTATGAAATGAAGGTAGAAGCAATTGTGTCATGAAGTAGAAGTTGAAAGACCCAAGATTTAAAAAAAAAAAAAAAAGTATGGATCTTTTCTTCCTGTCATTTACATTGGCAAGCTATTACAATGCCTTCTTAAAGGCTCTGCACAATAACTCCTAGCTAAACCACTGTGTGACAAAAAATGAATTCAGAAAAAGTGAATACTATTCCTCAGCATTTTTATTTGTAGTGAGAAAGATTAAAGTTTAGGAAGATCTTTATTATGTCTTCTCTCCTGTGAAGGTCATCAAGCAGTTTAGAATCCTCCTGGATTTCATGTTACCTGATAYAAACTTTCTATATCTTTTCACTGTCGTTAGTACCACACCACTTAGTCTAACACAGTAATTTCACTGTGCTGCACCTTACCAGTATATTTTCAATATTTTAAAGTTTATTAGTGATCATTTGCTTGCTCTTTATCTGCTACTCTTCTTTCAATGACTAGTAATTTCTGYTTGCCTTATTCACATACTTTGAATATTACCTGTCCCTCTTACATAATTTGGAGCTTTTAAAACATTTTACATGAGTTCTTAATTACCTAAATGAATTATACATCTGTGATTATACAGACTTTGGAAAGATGTTTCCTGATTACCGATAATGTAATGATTTTGCATGTTTCAATTGATAGTACTAATTTTCTTTCATATTTTGCCTGACAGTTGCGATGAGTGAATAATTGCTAACACCTGGCTCATGAAGCATAAAGTARTGATAGAAAATAACATCATTTTGAAAATATCGTTGTCAAAAYTTTAAGTAAATGATTAGATTCATTTTCCTTGTTTTACATCAGAATTGCTAGTAATTTGCCATTTGTTTTTTTTTGCACGCATACACACAACTGTTTTGATTGGGGTGATCTGTCCCAATCTTTTCTACTCTAAGGTGTTGTTTCCGATCTCTTTTTGGGCTCTCAAGCCTGAAGCAATTAGTCTTATTGTTTGTTTCTATTTTCTGACACATAATGTTTCTGTAAGTTCTGACATAAAAAGGTCCATTCTGAAGTTAGATTTTCCACATGACATATAGCAACAGCTCCATGCTACTAGAATGAAAGGAATAGTTTCCTCTTCCTTTGCTATCTTCACTCTTCTTTCTCGTCTCTCATAAATTTCTTACAGACTCAGCAGAATTCATAATGGGAAAGCTAGCTTCTACTTTTGTTCAAATTATTTTATATWTTTATACTCATAAACTTTTTTTATCCTACTTTTGTTGTAAAAAAATTCTCAAAGCACTCTTTTTACAGCATAAGAAAGAAAACAAAAATGAAGAATGTAAAGCATATTTTATATATTCTCTTAATCATAATCATCTCTGCTTTGTTTATTATTGCTAGCATATGTTGAAGTAGTGTGTGATGCTGAATCAAACCTGTGTGCATTACACAAGAACTACATAAAGGCAAAGAGTTAAGGTTCTACAAGAAACTTTATTGTGAAGGAAACTTGACAGCTTCCTAGGAAGAAGTCTATGAATAAATTCAGTAAGATGTCTTGTGGTAACACTATGTTCACTATGTTTCCTTTTCTTTACTGTGTCTTTAATATTGGGAAAGCATATTTCCTATATTACTCTACAGTGAAAAAAGTAAAAAAGTAATTTCTGTGTCTTACTTTCTGTTTTTTTTTTTTTTTTTTCCTCCTCTGCTAGATTACTTGGTAATCAGATTTTCCTAAAGTTGGATATTAGATTTTGACAGAAATAATGATTCATCCTTTATTAAGTAACCTATGGAAATGAAGGGTCAGACTGTAATAGCTAAATAGTTTAAGAACTCTTCTACATTTCTGATTATCCTGTTATCCTTTGAGTGACTACATTCTATAGCATAAAAGGTTCTCTTTAATAGGTTTTGTCAACACTGATGCATAAGTAAAGATATTCCTGTCTTTTTTTTTTTTTTTTTTCCTTAGGTGCATAACCACTCAAAGCGTTCCAAAAGTTATCACATAGTTTAATAATCTCGCTTCTTTGTCTCAGGAGCTATTTTTAACCAAATAGAATTAGTTCAAACAATAAAACTGTTTTCCACTAAATTTCATCTACGCTATTAAAGGAAATTATATGAATAAAATATCGTCTGTTTGTAGTTTGATTTATTTCTTGATGCTCTTCCTTTCTGCACTGAAAAGAAAAAAAAAAAAGAAAGAAAAAAAAAAAAGAGGTCATTACCAAACACTTAAAAAATGAACGGCACTATTAGTTTGTAATACTTCTTAAAACTCTGTGAGATTGTCATAAAAACAAGTGCAAAGGCCCTTCCCTACTYGCCCTGCAAGAGAGACATGCCAAGTAATGTTGTTCTTATTAGAGACATTGCAAAGAGAATGTATTTTTACTTTATTGGAGGCATTGCAAAAAGACTGAGCTAAAGCTCCAGTCAATCTAAGTGACAGGTCATATTCTACAGTTGACACCTCAGGCATTTTCTCTCTTTTATTTTCACAGTAAACTTTTTTCTTTCTTCTTCCTTTTTTGTTTTCTTTTTTTCCTCTCTCCTGATTTTCTCTCTCCTGATCTTGCTGATATGATTTTAAAAGGAGAATTTTTAGATATGCAAATAAATACAAGTAGGAGTTTTCGAGTACATAAATTCAATACAACATTTATGACTTTTGAGACTGGGGATATTTTGGGTACAAAAAAAGCACTTTTTTTTTTGTCTGTTCATACTACACCAGGTTTCAGGAGCATAAGATGAGGATGAAAACTACAGAGTTGAGTTTACAAAAATTTTAAGTTATTACTTAGACATAACAGGGCAATGGCTGACATCTCTTATAAACAGAGTAGGGTCTGGAGAAGGTCCTACTGAATTTGGTTATTTTGTAAATCCACACTACATAAAATTTTTAATCTATGATAGTTTTCCAGTATTTACAGAGCATCGAAGTTCAAATGCTGAGTGTAGGATCTGAGAATTTAATGTGTGAGATACAGTTAAAAACCTTCATTGTAAATTACACTGCCAGGTTTGGCATACTGACATAGCCTCACATATTCAAGGATTTTTTTCTTCTCCAAAGGGAGAAGGAACAGTCTAATGATTCAGTGACCTTTGAAATTTTGGAAAGCAAACATTTTTCAGATACTGTTTTTGTGCCCTTGCATTCTGCTCTTCTTACTTTTCATTGAGTTTAGACATGTCATGCAGACAAAAAAAAAAGATCTGCCTTTATTAACGTGCCATGTGTGCATCTCAATGTTAATGCTTAAGAATGTTAATGTAAATATTTAATACTATATGTACATAAAGAAATATTAAACATGTATGCAGGAATAATTAACTTATTTTTTTGTATCATCTAAGTACTATCTTATAACTATGTATCTCAAAATCAGTATTAAAAATCTGCAAAAGTTGTGGTCTCAATCTGCAAGAAGTATATAGACATGAAATAAGGGTAATAATACAACTTCATTGTATATTTACTATTCACACAACTGAAGGATTTGAACAAAAGCATTCTTTAAGATAACTGTAAAATATTTTTAGCCATTTTTGTATAAGTATTCCTAGAACATTTATAGATCTAAAAATATCTCTAAGGTCATTCAGATGCTTTTCAGATGCTATGGAAGATAAATATTACATCTGTAACTAGATTATCCTGCACTTATCTGGCAAAATCCTTTGGCATGTATTCATCTTTAATTATGCACACTTTTCTGTTCTTCGTAATGCAGTTTACACCATAAATCTGTAGAGACTATATGTATAGTGTGTGTGTGTCTGTATTTGTATATTTTTTGTGTACATATATGTATTTTTTTTCTTTTTTCTTTTTTTTTCTTTCTGAAGTATAGAATTTTGTAACTAGTATGTTCATTTCTTCTTAAAGCTAGAGCAGCAGTAATCTTCAGTGAAATGTCTGCAGTCAGCCAAGATCAATTTTGGCCAATGTATTTTAGTGAAGACAGCAAATGGCCATATATCTTTTGAAGAGGTGATTTCATCACTTAAACAGCAAATGTGTTAATTACTGAGGCCCTGAGATTTTTGCTGAGGGGATAAGGAGGGGGGAATCCTGGCAGCCCCAGTGAGGCTTTGTATTAATTAGTTAATTTTGACCATTAGACTGCTATTAATCACTATTTTATTTCCATATAGAATCTTCCAATATATTTCAGGATGTTACCTTGAGAACTTATGAAAAATGAGATGCTAAACTGACAAGATTTCTCTTGGTAAATTCTATTAAGTAACTGAGATGATCTCTCTGATTCTCTGGCATTTCTTTTGCTAGCATAGTACTACTTTATCTCACTAGATATTTTGGTGAAGTTTTGTTTTGTTCTATTGGTTTGGTAAAACCAACCAGCTTAGTTTTAATAAGGATAATGGAAGTAGTTAGAATTGTAGGTAGAAGTGGGTTTGCTCTTTGCTCAGGCCTTGCTTATGTCCTTTATAGAGAGCATAATTTTTGTTATTTTCTAATCTTATTCCAAGAATTATTAGGGTTAGCCGTTTAATGAATAAGGCTGTATAAGCTTATACCTTTTGCCAGATTGTAAGATCTTAAGACAGTCTTAGGAAATGTATTATAACTGAAGTTGGACTTGTTCTTGGAGCTCTGTAAGAAGCCATTGCATTCGGGTTATAATTTCTCCAAACAAATAACAATGTGATAGCAATAATTTAAGACTGATTACTCTGCAGCATGAACTGAGTAAAATAACAAATGTTTAAAATGAAGAGTTTCTAATCAATTTGTGCCATTGACTGCTATATTTAGTAAACTGAATGATAAAAATTTGAGGGCATGTAGCGAGGAAACAGCAACTCGTGTTCAGAGCTGACAACTCATTAGTTAAATTTTGGCCCAGCATAGCTTTTCTAAGGAAGTAAACTAATTGCAAAGTGTGTCATTGTCATTTTTATTCTGTGAAACAACTCTCTAAAGGAAAAAAAAATGTTTAGGCTATTAATAAGGGTTCATAATATGAAGGGAAATGATGGAGTGAGTAAAGACTGAAGATGCATTCCCTTACAAAGTTAACTGTTTTCTGCAGGAATTTCTTCTGTGATGACAAAACATTCAACACATGATCAGACATTATAATCAAATAATCATTTATATATTATAAATGATTTTAAATGTAAAGTCAGATTTTTTGTCCTTTTTGATACCAGGAGTGTGATTCAATGTACTGAAGATAGGTCTCTACAGATATTTAAATATCTTAGGCTTGGCAGTGGTACATCTCCACTTCTACATCTTTCTGCATGCACACAGCTGGAAACATACACAGACACACAAACAAATAACTCTCAAATAATGTAGGAGAAGTATTCATCTATCCTTGCATAGCAGAAATAAAGATACAAAAAACAAAGATATTTGTGCTGCCTCTGTTGCAAAAGTGAAAGGAATCTAGCATGCCAAACGCAGGCACCTCACATCTGGTACAATGAAATTTATACTTTTATAGGTCCTTGGTGAGATTTTGCTGTCTACCGGCAAGGTGTTCTTAGTTRTGATGAAGCCATGATTACACCAAAAGGTCACCTACTGCATCAGGTTTCTGCAATGAGAATGAAAGATTGTCTTCCAGTTAAGAAAAAAAAAAAAAAATCCATGCTTCTTCAGCCTCATTATGAGACTAACAACGATGTGAGCAAGGAATTCAGGAAAGATATTATATATATGATCTTATATGTTGGTAAATTAATTGACTTTTTTTTGCTGATGCAATTAATTGGTCTGCATCAGCAGAGAAACATATTAGCCTGCATATACTGCATACAAGGAAATTAAACTTTTCCATGAACATATGTCCTAGGGTTTTGACTGGTACAAGAAACACTACTATCTCCTTTAAGGGCTGAAATAAAATGCTTCTCTTATATATGGCATGAATGGCGATCATGGGTGAATTGGTGGAAAACTATGTGGTTCAAATATTTTTTTATGTAATTGATGCAACTGAGAAAGCCTGCCACCAGCATTCATGGCACTTGAGCCTGTGAATCGTGCTGAGTTCAGGGAAATATGAGTGTTTGCCCTGCAAATACAGCCCTGTCTTTTCCCTGGCACCCTTTCAAATTCTACTCTCTCCTCTCCTCTCCCCTGCTGATTCATGTGTGAGAAGCTACATAGACATGCTGCAGTTCCCTCATAGGGAAGATCAGAAAGCATTTAACACAACAAGTCTCAGATATACTGCCAAGTGCTAGAGAGTATGTGACTTTGCCTGACCTGATTGATCTGAATAGGCTTTTCCATGGTTATGCTTTGAGATGTGCGGCTTTATTGCTGTGCTGTAAGGTGGCCTGGAGTGATAGGGAGCTGAATCTCTGTGGCTGCAGGCCTAGACATCTTCAGCAATTCACACTGAGCGCAAGAAAATACAGTACTTTCAGGTGCATCACAAGTAAACGTAGGTGTTTACTTTAGGGTAGTGGGGTGTTGGTAGCTAAAATAGTGGATATCTATATTTAGAATTTTTAAATAGTTCTTATCAGAATTCTGGACTAAAATTGATTAGCTTCCCAAAATGATAACATTAACATTGTTTACAAATAACAGACTTGAATGTTAATGATTTCATAGTCATGTTTGCATATGTGCACATATGAGTGCATGCATGAACACAGCAGTTTTTGTATTTGTAAGAGGGCAGCTATTATTTTTTTGTTTGAACATCATCAGTACTTTCTGACAAATAAAGTGTATCTAACCATTCATAACATCGTAATGCACATGTAAAAGTAATRAAAAAGAATAGAGAAAATGGAAAGATACATGCTTATGCCCATCAAAATTATATTGGGTATAAAATTATAAGAAATATGCTTCAATAGTTCATGAACTAGAAAGAAAATAAAAATGTTTGCTGTCTAAAAATTATACTTGCTGTAAGATTATTGCTAATCTTGGATAATTTCAGCTGTCCAAGAGGTGGATATCTAGTCAAGGCAGGTCATCTAGGTTTGAGTGGCAGTCAGCAGAATGGGAAAGACAATTCTAAACTATTATCTATCAGAGAAAATKTTTCTTATGGTAGAAGAAACTATCTTTGGAGTCCTATTTTTCTTTAAATAACTTTTCTTGAATTAGGAAGGTAGTTCTGAATCTAATATGTGAATCTACAGAGAGATTAGATAAATTTTGGCCAGGCAATTTCATCTTTTTCTAATGCAGTAATTTGCAGATTAAGTAGTCTGAATTAGATGATGATGCCCATTTCTCTCTTGGTCCTGTCTTTTATAGAATGTTAAGTTATTGCATAGCTTAAATCCACCGAAGTTTCTATATTTTTGAAGCACCCAGCAATTTCTCAGCTTAAAGTATTTTTGAAAATTCTCAATATGATATTTAGCTGGAGTTCTGTGTTTCTGATTATTGTTCTGTTTCTTTTAAATTAAAGAATTACCTTTATTTTGGATTCTGTGAAAAATTACAAGTTACAGTTTTACATTCTCAACTTTCCTCTTCCTTAGTGCATCTCATAACATATTCAGCAAAAAATATCACTAGGGCACAGAGCAAACCTATCAACCATTTTGGAAAATGTCCAAAGTACCTTCAGAAGTTGCTAGGCCCTGATCCAACAAAACACTTAAGCACAAGTTTAACCACACTGCTGGATCATGTCCATAAAACATAGAGATTGTCACAATCTATTTAATTTAGCTCCACAGGAAGATTCATTTTCTTCTTCATTTTTTGAAAGCCAAGATATTTGTGAAGCAAGCATCTGACAGACGTAAATGCAATATAAACCATTATTAGGAAAAGAAGTGTCAGCCATTTAAAAAGTCCTTCAAACTTATTTTGCTATATACTTAGTGTTCTTGTAGTGGTTGTGTCTTCCCATACTGTCATCTCAATATATCCTCCTGTTTGAAAAGCTAAGTCCTTCTCAAATTAATCTCATGACAGAGAGGCTTAACTAAACTTGTAGTCCATTCTGAAGTTAGATAAATTCAAATTACAAATACGAGTTTTGGGGTGGTTTTTGAGTAAAATTAACCACAGGAAATGGTTAAAATTATCTCTGTCACTTAAAACCTCTAAATCAGGATTGAATTCCTTTAAATATGTGCAAAACATATATGAAGGTGGTGTAAATTTGTCTTTATGACATTAATTMCAGAATGTGCAATGCACTCTTTAAATATTCAGATATTCTAAAACTAAAATCCAGAGGAGGTTGGGAATATGAAATGTAAGAGCTTTTGAGCTTTTTGATGACTCTAACCCCCAGTGGTACCTGCTCTGAGCACTGACTCTCTTTGAGCACTGCAGAAGTAAGAGAGGCAGTTGGAATCACCTCAAATGTACACTTACAAATTCACATCTATTTTTGTGTTACTGTCTCACAAAGAATGTTGAGACAGACTTACATTCACAAAGTTTTATTTGTGTAGTCTCTAGCTAATAACATACATCATCTTCAAAGTTGGTTTACAGTAAGAAAGAAAAAAAAATTACTAAGGGAGAGAGAGGATGAGTGCATTAGAGCCAGAGAGAGAGGGGAAAGAGAAAACTCATCTGGAAAAAACAGCAACAGCATCCCCGGACAAGCGACCTCCACTGGGCAGTCTCTCCTATCCAACAGGCGGTGATGCCAATCATGATTTTAACGTGGCTTTATCATAGAACTATATATTTTCATGTGCCCATGTTTCCCTTGACCCTGTTTATAGGGCTATTAGTGCTGTTGGGAGTACACCTATTCAGGTTCAACTGTTACATGCCAACGGGTTGTTAAACTTTGTGCAGATATATTATTAGTTAATTCTTACTGAATATATAAACAACTGTTAACAGTTTTGTTATTCATTAAGTTTGGTTTTCCTCTGATAGAAACTGAAATCCATAAAGCAAGGGGTARGAAATGTAAGAGGAAAGAAGTGATTCTTGCACTAATGACATTTTTTTTTCCCTCATATGAACCCATCATAACAATAGCATCAGAAGTTGGATGTCCATGAGAAAAATAGCAAGAAAACAGCAGCCGGAATACAAGGGAACTGCAAGGGGGAAACTCCACCACAGCGGCTTGGGAAAAATGCTGATATGACTGCCAATGAAAGGTTACAGAGAAAGGCAGGTTTTCAGAATTGAAAGCTCTCAGCGTTACAAAGGATAATGCACTTAGGGCACTGTACAATATAAATAATCTAGATTTCTCTCTTTCAATAAATGGAAATCAACCTGTGACAGTAGTAATCGACTTTGACCTAAGATCAATGTCATAAATACTTCAACTGAACTATACCATAAACTTGTCTGTCTATTTTTGTGAATTCTCAATTTGTTATATATCGCTAAGATTGTAGATGTCTTAAAGTTTTTATGCAAGTGACATGAATCCAATCTCTAATATAGAATCCAATTGCAAAACATCAAAAATAGTGTCTAGATTGTATGATGGAAGTGATGCTGAGCAATAGAATAACAATAAAATGAAAATGACTGTAGAGCTGTGCAGTATAGGAAGGCAATGTAGAAAGCTCTGTAAAGAGCAAGACTAGGGCAAAGAGTAAAATTACATAATACATGTGCTGTCCACATTTTATGATGCAGGTGATGAGTGAGCAAAGAAAATAAGCAGTAAGGAAAAAAAGGCTATCATATTTTTAGAATGCCTTAAATAAATATAAGTATGTGAATGTAAAAAAAAAAAAAAAAAAAAAAA
>NW_020455657.1:93748-104847 GCF_003342845.1 Nothoprocta perdicaria
AAAAAAAAAAAAGAACAAAAATGTAGATAGAGAAGCTCACAGAATATTAAAATTAAAAGAGGAAACTACTAACATTGGAATTGTAAAAGTCTTGCCCTCTAAATAACAAGGTAGCCAAGAATATAAAATTAGAAACTGTATGCAAAGTACAGTTCTAGGAAACAAACCTAGAACTTGGAGAACTTAAAGTCAGTGTGGAAGAATCAGAGCAAGTAAAAGCCTCCCCACAAAAATCCTATAAAAAGACAAAATTTCATTGTAGTTAAACTACAATCTTCATCATAAAATGAAAAAAAGAGAAAAAAAAAGAGAATAGAGGAGATGAGGAAGTAGAATGAAATAAATGAGAAAAAAAAGATCATGAATTTTGAACATGTTACAGATATAGAAAAACTAAGTAAACTTTCGAAAGAATCAAACTAAAAATAAACATATTCAAGTTACATCATACAACTTGAAAAATTTGTTGAGAGATGATTCAAAGATCTGTGAGTTTCTGTGAGTTACAAAATAAATTTAGGACCTGTATTAGAACTCTAGGAGACTCCTTGGACAACATGGTAGGTTTTTGGTATATTCCCTTGGACACAAAAGTGCATTGTTTAATAAATTTAGAACATTATTCATCACATACAGCTTTCCAAGATTGTTTAGCAACATCCATTTAACATCAGAAGTATCCATGTTGCATTCCATATCCGCCTTTAAAATATTTTGCTTATTGAAAGTTTGTCTTGATAACAAAATATTCTGCTGTAGCATCAGTACTGGAGACATTATATTATTRCTGAGAGTACAGGCAATAGCCCAAGGATTATTTTCCTATTAGGAAAAAAAAGAGTTAGTACTCATTTTAAGCAACCTAAATCAACTCTCCTGGTAATATAGAACTAAAAATATATAAATGTATGTTTAATAYACATGTAGTATTACACAATGTGTAATATTTAAACTATTAATAAAATATATAAGTGACCTGTTTGTAWATATAGATACGCACAAAGTGGACTTAAGAGTCAGGTAGAACAGGAAGTTGCAGGGTTTAATGCATATTCTGGAACTAGTAATAAGTTTTCTTAAGGAAATATAATTTCAACAGAAAACGATAATTCTTGAAACTGATTTTTTATTCAGCAACATATCCATTAGTTCTAGTAGGAAGGCTTTTCAGGATTTAAATAACCTCATCTCTAGCAGGAATGATCTCACTCCTACCTTTCCTGGTAGTGCATTCACCTGTGATATGGAAGTATAAAAGGACTTCAGAGGCAAGTTAAATTAGCTTAAGCTGAATCAATGTGACTGCAGTCAAATATACTCTCACATTCAAATCTCCAAGCTGAATCAGAGTAAATTGAATAGCTCTTTCCTCAACCCAATGAGTTCTCCAGTCAGAGATTACAAATGACTGCTGTGTGTATGTATGGTACACTATTTTTCTCTCACTTCTCTCTCTTTTTTAAGATTGTCTTTGAACAGCCATGAATCATGTAGTTTCTGAAAAAAAAAATATGTGTTAGAAAACTCAAATATCTTTGCTAACTGTGAAAATACAAACATCTCCAAACAAACTGCAGGAGCAATCCTCAGCTTTCTGAGGTGGCAAAGAAGTGGAAAAATTCACATCTAAAGAGAAAAAAAGGTTTGATTTTTGAACTCTAATTATTTAGCTTTTGTTTTCATGCCATCTAGTACTATCTTTTCTCATGATTGATTAGATAAAGCAAATATGGCATCACTGTAAAGTGAAACSGAAGGATGCAAAGTTCTTGAAACATTTATGATTATTTGTGTTTCTGGAGTATCTGTTCTTATGTATTCAAAAATAATTGTAGTAGACTTGCTAAATATCTATAATTACAACTCAAGTAATCCTTAGAAACTAAGATATACAATGACATTTGACAACATCAACAAAAATACATCCTAAGGACATTGTTGGTGTAGAGAAAACAGATTATGTCAATGTCTATGTTAGCAAATAATGTGACAGGAATTCACATACAGAGCACATGAATTCCTAGGGTTTTTACTTTAGATCTGCTCTAGAMAGGACTGACCGCCATTTTTGTGATTGCAATTTATTAGAAAAAAGCACACTTCCAGTTTAGTCTCCTTGGTACACCTTCCATTCATACACTCTATGTTCTACACTTTTTGCTCTGCAAAGTATATAAGATAATCAAGACTGTGCTTCAAACTCCCTCTCCCCCAAACCCTAATATATAAGCACACAAAATGTGAATTTCTATTCATAGGAGATAGAGTGCATTCTTACTATGGAGGCACAAAATATTCATTGTCTAGATGTATAATTTAAGAGTGCTTCAGGTAAGACAGAGAATCACTCCTGTTAGCTGACGAAGGATGTAGATGAGTCAGGGATTTCTCTGTTCTGTTCTAAATAGAGACAGAGTTCATATCAAATTGCACTCAATAATGTCAGGCTGGTCACTTAAAATGGCTCTGTTTGTCAACTCAGGGATCACTGAACTGAATGTATATCATTGTGAAAACTGCTGGCTTTAGGTAATAGTTCCTTAGGACAAAAAGTCTGAAATAGAACAGTGGACATCAACAAAGAACGAGAGTGAAAAAAGGAAATGGAAATTTGTTAAAAAAAARRAAAAAAAAAAGAAAATGTAAGAGTTTTCAATTCTCATGTGGAACATGGACCTTCAGGCTTGGAAGACCCATAGACTCATAGACCACTTCTTATACTGGGAGAGAGGAGAACAAGATGAAGCACTGGTACAAACAGTAACACATGGTTACTGATGGTTAACTGCTGTTATTGACTTGATGGTAAAATGAGTTCACATTAAGCTAAAACAGTACTATGGAAAGATTTATGCACTTTTTGCAACTCATTAATATTAATTTAGTGTATTAATAAATCAATAGTAAATTAGTCTTTATGGGTGCCATGATTTGGAACTTATTTTGTCACGAACTTTATTTGGATTTTTGGCTTAAGTAATACTGCAATGTGAAAGTGGATTAAAATCCTGTCTCAGAAGCTATCATGGTAATGTAAAAAACAAATTTGGCTGAGAGACTCAGTGTTTTTTTTCCCGTGAGTAAGGATTTAGCAGTGATGAAGAATCAATGTATAAAGTCTCAGGATGACAATTTCAGTGCTTAAAATCTAAATGCAGTTATTGACAACTTTTAGTCCATTTAGGACTGCTAAAGCTGTTCCAACTTTATTTATTTATTTATTTATTTATTTATTTATTTATTTATTTATTTAGAGGAGAATTGTTTCTATTAAAAAAAGAATCATGGAGTATTTACCATATGTGTGATTCAATTATAGTCACAGAATCACAGAATAGTTAAGGTTGGAAGGGACCTCTAGATATCATCTAGTCCAACCTTCCTGTTCAAGCAGGGACACCCAGAGCACAGGGCACAAAGTGACAGCCAGGCGGTCTGGAAGACCTCCAGAGAAGGAGACTCCAYAACCTCCCTGGGCAGCCTGTTTCAGTGCTCTGTCACCCTCACAGGAAAGAAGTTTCTCCTCACATGCAGATGGAACTGCCTGTGTTGCAGTTTGCACCCATTATTCCTTGTCCTGTCACTGGSCACCACCAAGAAGAGCTTGGCCCCTTCCTCCCTACATGAAGGGGGACCTTCATGAACTTATATATGTTAATCATATACCCTCTCAGCCTTCTCTTATACAAACTAAACAGGCCCAACTCATTCAGTCTCTCCTCATTTGCATATAAAGCATCACAAATGCTTAGGCTGTGGTTCTTGTACTGCCAGTATGTGTTGAAAACCTGAATGCCATTCAGACAGTGGTTTTCTGCTTGCAGCTCTGTATATTCTGTTCATCTCTCTCTTTGTAAAGCTCAATTTTAAAATGAAATAATTGAACACATAGCCACGAGCAATCTTATAGAAAAAACAGTCAATGCAATGAAATATACGCTCAGTCTATTTACTTTTAAATGTACCCTTGTAACATCAGAATCTCAAAGGAATCACTTTATACAGTGAAGGATTGAAACTGCAGAAATCAAGTGAGTAAGGATCTAGCAGTGATGAAGATGAAGTCATCATAGCTTCTAGAAGAAGATAACCATGGTTCAGTCATCATGACTTATCTAGTATATTACCAACTAGTACTGCTGCWGGTGTTAGGAGCCTCTTAAAGAAATTAGGTCCTTGTTTACTAGGTTTATGAATGGAAAATAGAAGCAAATAAATAAAATAAAAAATATTCCAAACACATGCACAACTGTTAACTACTGATGTATGCCGCTTTATTATATTATATATATAGTTATATAATGCAATACAATATAATATAATGCAATACAATATTTCCTGTAGAAAGGAAACAAAAGAAAATTAGATTAAAAATGCTTTTTAGCAGAGTCTGTTCTTTTGTTGCAGAGTCATTGGGGTGTGCACTTTTTAGGTGGATCCTGTAATATTGAGATCCTGCAGAATAAAGCAGATTTCAGTCTCCATATCTAATAAAGGTTACTGAAAGGTAAACTAGGCCAGGGCTGCATAGCTATCTAAACTGTCACTATAGATGACTACTGAGCATATTTAAAAAATACATTATATTTTATAATGCATAGTATACAAAAGCACTTTCTAGGTCTATTTTGGCTTATCTTTTAAATGTTGCTGTTATTTTAAATCCAGATTGGTTGGTTTAATTCCTTCTGCTATCTTCTTCCTTCTAACTTATAGTCAAATGTTTGGTTCTAGGTCTGAATAGAGCCTGCAAATTCAGTCTTCATCTGGCTGTTGGTATCAGTTGGTATCAGGCTTCTGGTCAGGGGTACAGAGGGGGTACAGAGACTTGCATGAGAATGCGACATAACAGGGCAAACATGACAGGGCAAATATGGCACATCAGTTCACCTGGCAAGCTGGAAAACATCTGAGACCTAGTCAGATAACACAGCACATGAATAATCACTTCCTTCTTGTCTGTTTTGAACTTCATTTCGTTTTTTGCTGTCCCTAATTCTTGTCCAGCTTTTCCTACCTTTTCCATAGTACAAGTGATTCCACCAACATCTATTCTACCTCCTTCCCCAAGCCATCCTTTTTCATTCTGAAGAGTCCTAATGTACTGGGTCATTCCCAGAAAGTAACCATTCTCCAACTTGAATAATTTTCAAATCTGACTTGAACATTTGCTACTTTCCACGTATCATTTTTGAGAAAATTAAGCACATTGACAATGTGYATGAACTCCCTCTCTCTCTMTMTATATAAACCTATAATAAATTGTATTTATTGTTGCATAAGTCTTCTTTCTGTCATGGGCCTCTTTTAGAACTTGATCAGATAAAATCAGAAGTTTTACAGATTCTGAACCAAAACAGCCTAATTTACCATCTGCTGTATACCGCATTAATTCCTGTTTCTAATTGGCTTTCATTTATGTGGTTAATGGATACAATAAGGGTTTCAACCATCTGCACATTTCCCCAGATAGATGTATTCATCATATGACAAGYAATTCCAGAAGTCTTCTGGTGTTGATGTAACATTTCCTGACTAAAAAAAAAAWGGCAGAAATGCAAGATATGCATTGAAAGATTTGCAGCGATTTAGGATTGAAAAAAAAACAAAAAACCTCCATACATAGATTTCAGTTATTTAAGCTGTAATTTTATAACATTTCATAAATACGTACTAGGGATCACTATCAGAAAAGAACACCACCATTTATCAAGTGTATTAAGAAGTGTATTAAGAATTATACTTTTTAATAGATTTTATCAAACAAGTAGCAAAACAGAGCCTATCTTAATGCAAAAAAAAAATCATATTTTGTTTCTTTGCTTAGTAGGAAGTGAAATTATGCTCATTATACTCATGCAAGTTTTGTTATCAACTGCAGTTAAACTGCACAATAAATATGAATCCTTATATCATGCTTTTAATATCCTTTTTTTTCTTTAGGATACATTTACAGTTGTTTTCATATCATACAGTTATTGAAAACATTAAATAGACAATATTTAAACATATCACAAGTCATGTTACTTTTATTCAAATTTAGAGTTAAAATATCGTTCTTCATGCAGAAATTATAAAACCGTYTTCTGAAATCCATTAGAAAGCAACATACAAAATATGGCACAAATATTGTTGCTATCATATCAATGCACATTGACATTKTTAATATCTGCATTAGTTGCAATTATATATTTTATATGCAATTAATATATGTATATTACTAGACAAATGAAACTTCAACAGTTTAATGCTACTTCACATACACCTGTTAATACTTCACATACACCATATCCTGTTAATACTTATATCTTAAATTGTGTATAATTTAATAGTGTAGCAGAGTACCTAAGTCTCTTGCATTAAATTCAGAAAACACATATTCATCGACTAAGCTCTTTCTTTAATCTGAAGATTGACTGCAATGACTGTAAAAACTGAGTACATATGAATTTCAATGAACTAACAAGACTGATGTATTGGGTATAGCACCAGAGTCAGACTATAGAGGAGAAATACCAAAGAATCATTCAGGTATGGGAAGACAGGATCAGGAAAGACAAAGCTTACTGGAACTGAAATGAGAAACCTGAAGGGGAACAGGAAGGGCTTATATTGACACGCTGACACATTGACAAAGAAAAATGAGAATTTGATGAAGTAAAATATAGACTCCTAATCAGTGAGGCAGGGAATCTCACGGATGAAGGACATGGAAGAAACTGAAGCATACACTGGTGATTTTGCCTCCTTTTTTCACTAGTGACTTCTCTCAGATTTCTTAGCTCATTGGAAGACGTTGGGGAGTGAAGTACTATTCATATTAGAAGAAGACTGAGTTAGGGGCTGCTTAAGCAAAACACATCTCCAAGAGACTCCAAGAGACAATTCCAAGAGACTGATGGGATGCGTTAGAAGGTGCTGAGGGAGTTGACTCATGCCACTGGAGGTCAGTATCTGTCATCTTTGAAAGACTTGACAATTGAAGAAGAGTCTTTATGACTGCTATAAAGCCCCAAGAGATGACTGAATGTCATTGCTGTCTCTAAAAAGAGTAAAAGGATGATCTAGGCAACTGCAAGCAAGTCTCTGCTCAATCCTCAGGAAAATTATGGTGCCATTTCTAGGCATGTGAAGGACAAAAGGTGATTGGCAACAGCCAGAATAGATTCATCAAAGGCCAATCAAAGGGAATAACTGAGTTTGCATAAAAGGAACAATTTTTTTTTTTCTTTTTGTGTGTGTGTGTGTTTTATAGCAAGGCTTTTAATATGATATTCCATTATATATTTGAGGCAAAATTGAAAACTGGAATAAATGGATGAATTGCCATCTGGGTGGAACACTGTGGATCATCAGATTGAAAGAGTAATGGTCCACAGTTTGAAGTTCTATTGGTGACTGATTGTTTACTAGTGGGATTCATCAGAGCTATTTTACCTGATGTAAGGTGTAAGGTGTCCACCTTCATCCATTTCTCCTAAAAGACATGGGTATYGTCTGCCAGCCTGATATGTATCTTGGATAACCTACAAACCTAACATGACACTGCTTGTCTTACGTTTATGGAACTGAATCATACTCAGACATCCTTCAGACCAAATTTTCCCACCTCTTTTCAAAGACAAATTCTGAACTTAAGCATTTCAAGTGTCTAAAGTCATCTTTGATATAGGTGATTATTTGGAATTTGGATTATTTGGAATGCATTATCAGCAACAAGGAACTAGTTGTTAAAAAACAACCATTTTTTTTCTTTTCCTGTTTACAAACACCAGAAAAATAGGTCAAGAGCACATCATAAAACTAATAGCAGATAAAGTAACAATTACTTGGTCTAGCTGTGCAGTAGTGCAGAGTAGTCAGTGCACACAGTCAGGAAACTTTCATCACATTAAGTGGCTGTGGAAGCACTTGCCAAGTAAATATGCATATAATTTGGTAACTTTATCTAATATCTTCCAAGAAATTTGCACCTGCTTCTCATAATGCATTAACGATAATAGATCATTTTGTTCCCTCTTTTCCCTATTCTTAAATGAGTTTTTAGTCTCATCTTGATCTGTCAGATGCTGAATGATAGGTAATTCTACTTTCTACCTTGGATCAGAATATGTAAAAACGTACCAGAAGGCTCATTTGTAGGACTGAAGATTTTACTAGTTTGACACAGCATAATTTTTGATAAAGGCTAAGTACATTTGTGCTGGAAAGATATACACACACACACACACACACACATATATATATATATAAAGTGATGGCATTCATCTCAGTTAACATGGGGCTCCACTCATCTGATTTGTAATGGCCACAAGACAGATGTTGATTCCTGAGCTGTCTGTCCTGGCTTGCTTTATAATCAGTGAAGAATAATGAGTTATCATTTATCTGAGAAATTTTAAAGTCATCAACACTGGTATGAGACAAYTGAGCTTTTGAAGAATCTATATTATCTGTAAAGAGAAAGATAGAAAAAAAAAAGATTTGATTATGTTTCTTAACATTTCAGAACCTCAGTTTATATGAGATACTTGTATGGGAGGCCAATGATTTTTTGCAGCAGCAGTGGTAATCTAGTCAAGATACTCATAAGTAACCTAAAATGACACTAGACGTCTACTGAATCTCATCCCAGTTGATACATGTCCCCAGAAGTGCCTCTGGGGAACAATGGATGTTCAATATACATGAGGTGAATCTAAAACTATTGATTTATACTCTCTATCAACTATAGAGATTTTCTTCTGATTTTTTTCTGAATTTGTATTTAGATTAAATGAATTCAACATAGAATATGTAATGAACTCTCCATTGAGCAAAAGACATGCTTCATCTCTTCCTCTAGCAAACATTTTCTTATTCATCTTTAGCAAATGTGTACCAATATGAGCATAGAATCTTATCAAATTTAGTGGAATCAAATGAAACAGAACGGAAAGCCATTCTTTTTTGGTCTGGTTTTATATAAGCACCTTACAAGGTATGTTGCTTACTTTATAAGAAGTACCTTACAAGGTGCTTATTATAAAGTGCTTACCTTATAAGCACGTACAAGGTATGTTTTTGTTTGCATATATCACCTGTTAAATTCWGCATTATGTGCATTATGACTTCAACCATATTTGATGGAGAAGTGAAGGCTTCATATTCCTAAGAATGTAAACAGGTTTAAGCAGGATATCACTTAGTAGTYACATTTCTGTCTCCTAGGACAATACAGGTGCCTAGTATTTTCATCCAGAAGTGTCCCTGCAGAAGTAAAGACTGAAATATAAAGGACTTTTTTTTTCATTACTGGATTACAGGGAATATAAAAGGAAGGCAGAGTGTTATAAAACCCACAGACACAGTAAGAATTTCAGACAATACGCAAAGATTAAGCATCAGATAGAAAACAAGTAAAAGGACTTCACTAGGTTTCATATATTCTGGAGCTCATGAACTACTCTCTGATTGATTTTCCTATGTTTTTTCTCTTTTTGTAACTAACATTTTGTAGCAAAAAGAAAATTTTATTGTATTCTGATATTTTCAGTTTACCACTTACATATACATATACATACACTTACACTTACATATACCACCATGACAAAACCAATTTAAATGATAAAGCACTTAACTCTGTAGTTTTAGAGATTTARAGACTTAGAATTAAGAGATTATTCTTGATTTCTCTCTTTTCCAAATGGTATATGTATCTGAAAACATATTTTGCAGTTTTCTCTCTTTCATTAGTCCCTAATGTGAGAATATTGTTCTCACAATATATTTTAACAACTTCTAGCTTGCTTAAGTATCAAAGGAAAAGAAGTGCAATATACATTTATCCTAGCTTTCTTGGCTCTTCTAGGGTCTGTTTTTTTTTTTTTTTTTTTTCAAAATGCTGTATTCTACTTCAAAAAGCCTTCTAATATGAAGTATATGAATGAATATGAATAAGCATATGAATGAAGATCTTTCCCCCTGTAGAATGAAATGGATTCCATTTAAAAAATCATTTAAAAAAACAGAAAATATTTTCAATATTTTATAGGATCTTTAAAATCCCTTTGGAAATTATATCAAAGTATCAATGAATGTTTTTTCATCAATATTTCTCACAAAACACAAGTAACAAAAGAAGAAAAACAAAAGGAAGAAAGAGTTTGCTCATAATTTGAAAATGCAATACTATATTGTTAAAAAGGAAAATGGAGGAAAATGTTAAATGTTCTCTGAAAGAAAAGAATACCATATAAAAATACTATCCTTTTTTGACAAAGTATTTCTCTTGACAATTTAAAATATTTCAAACCGATTTTGCTACAGTGACATGTCAGGGGACCTGCTAATTTTTCAGAAAAAGCAACAAGTCTTTTCCATCAGGGAAAATTTTCTTTACCAGAAATAATAGGGGAAAAAAAAGAGACTACCACTAGTGAAAAAAAATGGTTTTAAAAGCTATCTCTTCTGCTGAAGAAGATCCATCAAGTAGGGATAGAAACAGATTGTCTGTGAATCTGAAGCAACTCCTTCCACTTTTCCCAGTGAAAGCAGAGTTTGCTGTTGAACAGCAGTCATGAAGAAAGGAAGATACTTTTTCTTTTTTTTTTTTGGGGGGGGGAGGGGGAGACAGAGCGAAAAGAATGATATTTATTACAGTCCTATGAATATCAATAATAAAATAAATAAACTTTCTGCTTCAGCTTAATCAATTCTGTATTCATTTCTCAATTAAATCACAGACTTCCTACTGCCTGAATAAAGGAGTTAATGATGTACTCCTGAATACTCCTGAATAAAGGCGGTATGATATAACATATGTGGGAGGAAAAAAAATAGAGGTTAATACGGGAAAAGATGGATGCACTGAAAGTTTTCTCTGTCTTTCCCTTCCTATTTATTTCACTCATTTTCTCAAATCCATCATTTCACCTTTTATGTTTTTTTTTTTTTTTATTTATTTACTTGTAACACTGGCTTACATGCCTAAAAAGGGTGTAAAACAAATGAGTTTGCTTTACATTAGTTCACATGATTCAAACTGTATGAATGGAAATATAAACTTCGGAAGTATTTTCTAATGCCTTGATTTTTGACAGTTTTTTTTTTTTTTTAAA
>NW_020455657.1:104881-116354 GCF_003342845.1 Nothoprocta perdicaria
ATCATTTCACCTTTTATGTTTTTTTTTTTTTTTTTTTTTTTTTTTTTTTTTTTTTTTTTTGCTGTTTCAGAAACTAAAATGCTTCTCAAACAGTCTTTAAAGATGTTTTAAAGTGTCTGATAGCTCTAGACAAAGTCCAAAGTACACGATGGACACTTATTCTTTCCCTAAGAGTAATGTATACTATAAAGCACTATAAAGCAAAATAGACACTTTTACCTGATAGTGAACTAGCAGCGAACTTTGCAGAAAGTTCTGTAAAAGCAGTAGAGGAGATTTCAAACAACATATGCATAATG
The DNA here is from genome assembly GCF_003342845.1 of Nothoprocta perdicaria. Classification (NCBI taxonomy): domain Eukaryota; kingdom Metazoa; phylum Chordata; class Aves; order Tinamiformes; family Tinamidae; genus Nothoprocta; species Nothoprocta perdicaria. The sequence continues at coordinate 105,181 of NW_020455657.1, forward strand.
GAAGTAGCTCTACATGAAAGACTGAAAAGATTTTGCTTGCAATTGCAAAATATCAGAGACATAACATACAGTGATTGATAACACTGGCAAATAATTGTATTTTTCATGTGTTTTAGACAGTACCTTAATGATGACTTGACTTTCCATTTCTTGATCAATACAGGATAAGATTGCTTGTTTAAAAGGATATATATTGAGATCCAATGTTCTCCTTAGCGACTACTGAATCTGTATGGTGTAAGATTTTATTATCAAAAAATGTGCTTTGCTAATTTCTATATGGTCCTTACCTATAATCACAGCACAGAATTTTTCTTTCATTCAAACACAGGGTTTGTGCCTTAGATTGTTAGATCAGGCAGAGCTGAAATCAGATTCAAATTCAGATACTTCAAACTAGATTGTCTGTAACATAGATTCTGCTTGTGAGCTGTATGTTAAATTAGTTAAACTCACATTGCAATCAATGGATATAGATTATGATCTAGTCAATGCAATCAGAGTCTAGGGAGCTCTTAAAAAAAAAAAAGTTTTCTACTTTTTTCTACTTTGCTACTCAAAGTCAGTTGAGTGTAATAGCTGAGCAGTTCTTTTTCTTCTGTATGCAGTTTTGTGAATATTCCTTTTGACTATCAGTTGCCAGTCTAGGAGTGCATGGAGATCCAATGGGACGGGCATCATATCTGCCAGAGCCATGTGCATGGTAGACGATCTTAGATATGTCAGAGACACCTAATGCTCGTATTGGGTCCTAGGTCTCCACTGAGCCCTAAATCAGCTACAGAGTGTTAACTGCATCTAAAGCTGAATTCCATTTCTGTGTGCTCTTCCATAAAGCTATTATGTCAGTATGTTGAAAATTATTTCCTTGAACTGAGATTTGCAGTACTTGAGGTGTCAAAGATAAAGTGAATCTCATCATACTTTAGATATTTAGAATACATAAATCTACATTTGAAATTGCTTGTTTAAAATCACTTTACAGGAAACACAGAAAACTAGGATCTTAAAAACAGTATTCATAAACAAAAATAAATATCTAAGATCAGGTCTCTTTCTCACCAGTAAAAATGAAGAAATCTTAGCCTAATAGATTCAAATGTAATTTTATATATATTTAAAATAGGTGAGATGAATATCATCAAAAAAAAAATCTTTACAGATTTGAGGTTTTATATTTAGGTTATTGGATTAAAACCTTTTCTATGAGCTGTGGTAATGAAAGATGTAATAGAATATTAGATTGATAAACAAGTAACACTGACAAGTCCAAAAAAAAAAAAAAAAAAAAAGCCTTAGAAGGTGGTCAAACACTGAGACAGGTTGACCAGACAGGTGATGAAGTCTTTCCATCATCAGAGAGATTCAAAATCTGCCAGGGTATGTTGCTGGGCATCCTGCTTTGGTTAACCCTGCTCTGTCTTAGACTGAGTGATGTCTAGATGTCCCTTACAGACTCAATGATTCTATGGGTCTATATATGTTCTACTTTTCCCTTTCTCCTCTTTTCAGTTTGTCTGCATCCTTTCCTCTCTTTATCATYCTGTTGAACATGGAGAAAATATATAGAGTCTTAAAGTTAGTCATAATAAATATTTGGAGCAGTTGGGGGGAAAAAAAAAGACAAACTACAATAGAAACTAAGCAACAGCTGGAAGCCAGAAATCTTTGAGGACAAACACTGGTTGTGCTCCACAGTTTTGGGTATACATAGCAGAGGATAAAACTTTCTTCCACATAACCACTTTCTGGTTAAGCTTTTTTTTCAAGTTGGAGTTCTGTGACCCAGCTTATGTTTAGGTAGCAAATAAAAACAAGGTCTTTTTGGACTTGTCGGTGCTACTTGTTTATCAACCTTAACTTCTATGACATTTCTCATTCTATCTTGTAATTATGCTGAAGTGCACTCTTAGTTACATGGCTTAATTACAGAATAAGTGCTAATTTTCCAGTTAGAACTCAATATGTAATTACATCACTCATTTTTTCTAAATAACTTCGTCAAGTTTCTGCACTACAGTATCTGTGGCCTAAATCTCCAAATTTCCAAAAATTACACCTTCTGAATTCTCCCTGCATTTAATTCTCCCTGCTCTCCCATCCCATGATATCTACTGTGAGACTGATCTCAAATACATAGTTCTCAAATTCAGTCTGAGCTGTAAGTGCAAGCTTTCATAATGAAATCTCTAGCATTTATTAATGAAAAATACCCCAATTATGCAAAAACTTTCAATGAGAATCCACTATGTTATTCAGAAGAAGCATATCTATGGGAAATCAGTTTCCTGAATTTCGATGTTCACACTACCATTTACTGCTAACTATAGATATAAYTATAATTTCCTCACACAAAACTCTGATCTAGTTTTCTTTCCTTCAAGAGAGCAGTTCTGCATTCATATTGAGAAATATTCTCTTATTTTATTGACTGTTTTCTATATACTATTTGACATCCTGTCTAAATGACTAACAGCCATTTTCCAGATCTCACAGCACCTTTTCTCACAGGCAAACCTCCATAGGTGCCACATAGTTGATACTGCATTTTTAACTGAGTGTTTCACTCCTTTTCCAGATAACTATCTTTTCACTTTTCTAAACTAGCTCTCAAAACTCCATCTTCAAAAATATTAGGTATAGCAATTACCACTTTTCACTTGGCATCCAAATGTATTTTGGTTACTGAAAAATCAAATCTACTCTAGATCTAGTACTATTCTAGTACTATTCTAGTCTTAGTAGTAGAAGATGGAAGCAACAATAGCTTATGCAGTTTTGTAATCGGGTTTGTCAGTCAGATGCCAATCCAAAACTTGAAATTGTCTCATTTTGTTTTCATAGACTTGAATTTTTATCTTCCAGGTATGACATGGGTGGCAGACACCTCTGAAATATAATACGCTTTATTTACTTTCAGTTAGTTTTGGCAGATCTCTTCCTGCTTTGATCTTCTGTCAGATATTTCAAAGAAATAAAAGGAAAGAAAAAAATCTGATTTATTATGCTTTTCATGATGCATTTGTTTATATGCATTAGATTTGCAACCCAACAAAATTCCTATAGCATTGTGAAATTACAGTTTCATACAGAGTGATTTATTGTTTGACCAACATGTTTTTAACAGTTTAAAAAAAAAACGCAAATAAAACAAAACTATAATTTGGACTTGTGAATACTACTTTAAGTGCAGGTTATAAGTTGCTCATCCTCACTGCTGTAGTCTGTTTCATCTCCTTACAACTATTGTTTTATGTACTTCTTCCTTATAATCTTTGAATGCACTGTGTCAGCAGTTTGAAGGGAGGATAATGTACAATCAGTTTGTACTGGCCAAGTACAGTTTGTACCGGCCAGTTTAAACAGTTTGGCCAGTTTGGTCAGTACAAACAATCAGTACAAACTGGCCAAACTGGCCAAACTGTTTAAACTGATTGTACAAACCGATTGTTTGTACTGGCCAAACTGGCCAAACTGTTTAAGCAACCAGTTTGTACTGGCCAAAAGATTGGCCAATCTCGTTAGGAGAGCTTTAAACTAAGCAAGAAGGGGGAAAGGGAGTGTCACATGGACTGAGCAATCAATCCCATACAACCTAAGTCAATGGGCATCCAAGAGACCTATGGTGGTGGGGAAGTACGGTTAGGACATGATTATAGAGGCTCCTCTCTCATGCCTCCTGGGAAAAGTTCAGGCACAATTACCTCTCTGAAATGCTTATACACCAATGCACGAAGCATGGGGAATAAGCAAGACGAACTGGAGATCTGTGTGTGGTGCCAGCACCACAATCTCATAGGAATCACAGAAACRTGGTGGGATAGCTCAAATGACTGGAGTGCTGTCATGGAGGGCTATGTGCTCTTTAGGAAGGACAGGCTGGGAAGGCGAGGTGGTGGAGTTGCTCTGTATGTGTGAAAGCAACTGGAATGCATGGAGCTCAGCCTGGGAGTAGATGATGAGCGAGTGGAGAGCTTGTGGGTAAGGCTTAAAGGGCAGGCCAATGTGGGAGACACTGTGGTGGGTGTCTGCTACAGGCCACCTGACCAGGAGGAGGAGGAGGAGGAGGAGGTTGATGAGGCCCTCTATAGGCAGCTGGAAGTTGCCTCACAGTCACAGGCGCTGGTTCTCATGGGGGAATTTAACTACCCTAACATCAGCTGGAAAGACAGCACAGCAAGGCACAAATGGTCCTGGAAGTTTCTGCAGTGCATTGATGACAACTTTTTGACACAGGTTGTGGAGGAGCCGACGAGGAGAGGTGGGCTGCTGGACTTCGTACTAACAAACAGAGAGGGCCTTGTTGAAGATGTGAAGGTGAGGGGCAGCCTTGGCTGCAGTGACCACGAGCTGGTGGAGTTCAGGAACCAACAAGGAGGAGGCAGGGCAGTAAGTAGCCCTTCAGGAGGGCCAACTTTAGCCTCTTCAGAGACCTGCTGGGAAAGATCCCATGGGCTAGGGCTCTTGAAGGAAGAGGCGTCCAGGAGAGCTGGTTAGTTTTCAAACGACATTTCCTCCATGCTCAACAACAGTGCATCCCTGTATGCAAGAAGTCAGGTAGAAGGGGCAGGAGACCTGCATGGATGAGCAGGGAGCTCCTGGCAAAACTCCAGCAGAAGAAGGCAGTATACAGAATGTGGAAGAAAGGACAGGCCCCTTGGGAGAAATGCAGGAACATCGTCAGGGAATGCAGGGATGCTACAAGGAAAGCCAAGGCACACTTGGAACTAAATCTGGCAAGGGATGTTAAGAGTAACAAGAAAAACTTCTTCAAATATATTAACAGCAAAAGGAAGGTCAGGGAGAACGTGGGGCCACTAGTGAACGGGGTGGGTACCCTGGTTACGAAAAACACAGAGAAAGCAGAGCTGCTGAATGATGCCTTTGCTTCTGTGTTTGTCAGGGGCAGCCCTCTAGAATCCCAGGCCCTAGGGATACAAGAAGTGAGCTGGGGAGAGGAAGGCTTGCCCTGGGTGGAGGAAGAGTGGGTCAGAGAGCACCTAAGGAAACTCGACACCCACAAATCCATGGACCCTGATGGGATGCACCCCAGGGTGTTGCGGGAACTGGCAGATGGCCTAGCCAAGCCGCTCGCCATCATCTTCGGAAGGTCCTGGAGAACGGGGGAGGTGCTGGAGGACTAGAAGAAAGCCAACGTCACCCCGGTCTTCAAAAAAGGCAAGAAGTACTCCGGTAACTACAGGCCGGTGAGCCTCACCTCCATCCCTGGGAAAGTGATGAAACAGCTCATCCTGGCTGCTGTCTCCAGACACGTGGAGGAGAAGAAGGTGCTCAGGAGTAGCCAGCATGGATTCACCAAGGGGAAATCCTGCTTGACTAACTTGATCGCCTTCTATGAAGGAGTGACTAGCTGGATAGATGAGGGAAGAGAGGTGGATGTCATCTATCTTCCAACCCTTCCAACCCCTTCCAACCTTAAGCATTGTATGATTCTATTTGCTTAATAAAAAACAACTGTCTTTATCTAAAGAGAGAACTTATCTGTTGAAATATAGACATCTAGTGTATTTAATGGAACCTAAGGTATGTCACATAGACAAATATTCATAGAATCATAGAATGCTTAAGGTTGGAAGGGACCTCAGAGGTCATCTAGTCCACCCGCCCTGCTCACGCAGGTTCACCTAGAGCACGTGGCACAGGGCTGCGTCCAAGCGGGTTTTAAAGATCTCCAAAGAAGGAGACTCCACAACCTCTCTGGGCAGCCTGTTCCAGGGCTCTGTCACCCTCACTGTCAGGAAATGTTTCCTTAAGTTCCTGTGGAACTTTTAGTGCCTCAGCTTGTGGCCATTTCCTCTAGTCTTATCGCTGTCCACCACTGAAAAGAGGCCACCCCCCCCCCCCCCMTTGCCYCCCTTGAGGTATTTATAGACACTGATAAGGTCCACCTCAGCCTTCTCTTCTTAAGGCTGAACAGGCCTAGCTCGCTCAGCCTTTGTTCATAGGGCAGATGCTCCAGGCCCCTGATCATCCTGGTAGCCCTGCGCTGGACTCTCTCCAGCAGCTCCACATCCCTCTTGTACTGGGGAGCCCAGAACTGGACACAGTGCTCCAGATGTGGGCTTATCAGGGCTGTGTATAGGGGGACAATCACCTCCCTCGACCTGCTGGAGACGCTCTTCTTAATGCACCCCAGGATCCCGTTGGCCTTCTTGGCCACCAGGGCACACTGCTGACTCATGGTYATCTTGTCRTCCACCATGAYRCYSAGGTCCCTCTCTGCGGRRCTGCTCTCCAGCAGGTCCACSCCTAATCTGTACTGGTGTCCAGGGTTATTCCTCCCCAAGTGCAGGACCCTGMACTTGCCCCTGTTGAACCTCATGAGGYTTCTCRMCGCCCAGTCCTCCAGTCTGTCCAGGTCCCTCTGGATGGCAGCACAGCCCTCAGGGCTATCAGCTACTCCACCCAGTTTGGAATCATCAGCAAACTTGCTGAGGGAGCACTCCAGCCCTTCATCCAGGTCGTTAATGAATAAGTTGAACAGGATCGGATCGAGGACCGACCCCTGGTGGACACCGCTAATTACAGGTCTCCAACTAGACTCTGTGCCACTGACTACCACTCTCTGCACCCTGCCATCGAGCCAATTCCTAATCCACCTCCCCGTCCGTGCATCTATCCCACACCTTTGGAGCTTGCCCAGGAGGATGCTGTGAGGGACAGTGTCAAAAGCCTTGCTCAAGTCCAGGCCCCTGCGTGCTTTCCTAGATGCACATGGAAGGTCTTTAGATGCACATATAGGTCTTTTGTCATATCTCCCAGCCCTGTGTAGGTGTCCCAAGTATCTTAAAGCATTTGAAGTTCATTAGGTGCCAATGTGTGTTGGGGAACTTAGTCATTGCTCAAAATAGAGATTGATAGATATAGTGCATATGTTACTTTGCATGCACCATTGCACTGTATCACCTATGCTAGGAAGCAAATGGAAGGGTATGAAAGGGTAAATTTGATCTCGACCTACACTAACAAAAGTTTGAAACTATTTATTTATTTATTTAAGATTTCAAAGTCCAATAACATTTATTTATAGTCCAATGAAGTCCAAAGTCCAATAACAACTATAATATGTTAATAAAATTCAGCTTTCTCAAACTGCATATGTATTTAAGTGTTTACATAAAATCAGAACAAAAATTAGGTGAGCATTCACATCTCCTCATACTGCCAGATATTTCTTCCAATTCTCCCATTCCTTTGCAGAAACAGAAATCTCTTTTGAATGTATCCTCCACCTACATAATTCGGTTTTCACTTCACAGCTTTTTTTACAACTGTTTTAACCATGTTTACTGGAGAATTAGAACTCTATTTGGCATAGTATTTGACATTTAATATTTGAAGGCTACACATGATGCTGAGAAAATGTATATGCAATATGCATCCCAAATAGTCTGCTCAGTCAGTAAAAAACATGGGAGCATAGTAATTTCACTTTCAGTAGTTTTTCTCAAAGGTGACCTTTTATTTTTGGCTTAGCCAAAAAATCACTTACCATTGCAGATTTGTAGATCCATTTAGAAGAACCCATGCATTTTTTCTGTACAATATCTGAAGAGGGAATTTATCTTAATTGGCCTGTGAAGGATTAATTTTAGAGCATTATTTTAATAGATTTTTTTTCAGCACTTTTAGTATCAAAGTCTATTACCAAAGAAATATGTGCTAATATCATGGCAACTAGTTGTCATGCTACACATGAAAATCCACTCACTCATTTTAATCTACTAAATGTTTTCTTGATACATTTGGTTTAGATTTTAATTTTTTTTTTACAATTTGGTTATTAAAGCTGGTAGTTGCCAGGATGACTAACTCTCACATTACCCTAAAACTGTATTCTTATTTCCCCTGGCCCTTGTGAGAGAGAGGAGAGCAAAGGAGAGAGGAAAATGGCACAAAATTCATAGGAAGACTTAGATTTTTTGATGTATGTAATTGCAAGATGTGGAATTTTGTTTGTTTGTGTGTTTGCCTGTTTGTTTTCTTACATATATACTCAGGATTTCTCAATATACAAGTTAATTGCAGTAAGTGAAATTGCAGAAAGTTTAATTAAAAAAAAACAGAAAAATATACAGAAAATCTTTTTACTAGAACATTCTTCTAGTCTGTAAAATGACTGCTGCAGTACTTTGTTACTTTATTTCTTTTATTCTCTTTTTTTTTTCCCCTTTAGATATACATCAGACTCTGTCACAACAGGTCAATGGATACATCACTGTGTACAGCTTGCCTATGCTAATATAATAAACACTACCAACTTATAAGTGCGACATAGCAATTGCTCTACTGAATCAGACTAATATTTTCAGCAATTCATTTTTCTGCTTCTCCTAATAAACAGTTGCAGATACTTAACAAGATGCAAGAAAACTTTCAGTGGCCAATTTTGAGAACTCCTGCCTTCCATGGAAAATCCTCCTAAATCCTGTCAGTTAAATATTGGCTTATGAAGTGAATTGTGCTATATATAGTGGTTTAAACTTACATACTATATGCATACACGTTCTCCTACTCAGTGAAAATTAAACCTGTTTGGATTCTGACAAATTCCTGGTTTGGGTGGGGGGCAAGTTCATTATGTACTGGTAATATGAATAAAGCTTTGTGTATCACCCAACTACACGCAATACATGCAATCAAATGTCAGAGTCTATATGTGATCATTAGACTTGGGCTTCCATTTCAGTCAAATAGGGCTTTATATTATTACCAAGGTTTCATGCCATCTGGCATATCCTAGCCTATACTGCATGGCATCCACCTGCTCTTCCAGAAAAACACATCTTTTAATGCTCATATGCACTCATATGCTCTCATGCACCCAAAGCTGGTATCTCAGATACTCTTGGACATGTAAAATTGTGGTAGATGCCCATGGTGCCTGAATATAACTCTTAAGACAATTCAGTCAGTAATATCAGGGAGCCTATGCAGCTGAACAGAGGACACAGAGGACAATTTCAGGATTGGTCTGTAGCTCTCCACACTGATTCAGATGCCTAAATTTTTGGAGTCTGGTGTCATCTGTCATACAGATTAACCACAGCATCTCCAAGGGACTAACAGACATATTATAGGGTCTGTGGGAGACTCATAGGTATTAGAGTGGCAGCTGCAGTGCAGTCAGGATACCTTCAGAACACAAACAACATTAGCTTACCTGCCCATAATGAGAGTGGTTATGTTGAGCTATGGAACTTCATTAACTAGAAAACAATTCTGGACATAGCACATATATAGACACATACTTACAGCTAAATTTAGGTATCTGCAAATGCTGAGCTATTTGTAATCTTGATTCAGTTACGTGTCCTTAGGCATCAATGACCATTAGAGATGGCCAAGGACATCCAGAACATGCACTATAAACTATTGGTTTTTCTTTTTCTTTTTCACTTAGGCCATCCATAGGCCCCATAGGGCCTAAGTCCTGGACTAAGAAAATAAATTAGACTTAATCAAATCTCCATTTTAAATAGCATTTCCCATTTATAGCTACTTGGTAAAAACGATGCTTATTTCAATGTAGGTAGCATAATGTACCTAAATGTATAAATAAAAGTTCAATTTTGGTAAAGTATTTTAGCTGATGTAAAGAATTGCAATATTTTATCGAAAAGGATTTTTCTTTCAGTAATGAGCAGTCAGAAAACAATAACAGTATACATTATTACTTAATATATTAAAATAAATGCTCCTTTCAATGTATTTCCAGAGCAAATGTACCATAAAATTAATTAATTTACTATCAATAGTGAGATATATTTGTTATGTAAATTATAATAATCACATATATCAAATTAAACAGATTTATTAAAATAGTTAAATCATGTCATAAGAAAATAGGATTTAAAGCATGAATAAAAGTTAAACATGAAAGAGAAGTGTTATTTTCTCTGTCCTAATAAAGTTACAAGACATTTTAATGACTCTAGACTAAGCTGCATAAAAAGTACTCTCAGGAGTAATGCTGTTCTATTGAAATATTTCTCTCTAGCATGCAGATTGGACTCAGAATTTCTGCACATTACAGCTTATGTAATGGTGTTTGCTAGATTCTGATTTTTTAAAAACTATGTAAGAGTGTATTCATTTATTAATTTAAAAAAACACCGAAATAAACTCTCTCTTTTTTAACCATTTGATTTAAGAAAGAACATGACAAATACTGTGTCCATAATATATTCTATAGCTAAAGCAGAGGCCATTGCACCCATGAAAGTAGAAGTACACCAAGCAGACTTTAATATCAGCCTCTTCTGAACCACAACACAAGCACATCAATACACTATAACTGTATCAGCATTTTTGTACCAAGTGGCCCACTGAAAATAGTATTGGCTCTGCTCATAACAGTCTGTGGTTTTTGTGTTAGCTGTTTTTTGCTGATGGTGCAAGGCCCTGTGCTGGTGTGCTGGCATCAGCATGTTATGGAAACTGGATGCATCAGCCAGAGCTGGGATCTGATTCTCTCCTGTTAATGTCAGCTTACAGAATCACAGAATCACAGAATGGTTAAGGTTGGGAGGGACCTCTAGAGATCTAGTCCAACCCCCTCCCTGCTCTAGCAGAGACACCTAGGAGACATGGCACAAGGTTGCATTAAGGCGGGTTTTGAAGATCTCCAGAGAAGGAGACTCTCCTCAGCCTCCCTGGGCAGCCTGTTCCAGGGCTCTGTCACCCTCACCAGAAAGAAGTTCTTCCTCACATGCAGATGGAACTTCCTGTGTTTCAATTTATACCCATAGCCTCTTGTCCTATCACTGGCCTCCACTGAGCAGAGTTTGGCCCCCTCCACCCTACATTCACTGTTCATGTATTTACACGTATTGATCAGACCTCTCAACCTTCTCCAGGGTGAACAGGCCCAATTCACTCAGCCTTTCCTCATATGAGAGATGCTCCAGTCCCTTTATCATCTTTGTGTCTTTTTGTTTGGTCCATCCAGTTGGGATAACTGCACATGCCTTGAAAAGATGGGCATAGGTTTAAACAGATGAGTGGGATGATATTATCAGCAGATCCCCCAGTTAATTGAAAAAGTATGAACAAGAGAGATGGGAAAAGACTATATTCACTCTGAGGAAAGAAGAAATAATGAAGGAAGAAAGGATGGAAGAAAGGAAGGGAAGAAGAGAGAGAAAGAAGGA
>NW_020455657.1:116485-138164 GCF_003342845.1 Nothoprocta perdicaria
GAAGGAAGGAAGGAAGGAAGGAAGGAAGGAAGGAAGGAAGGAAGGAAGGAAGGAAGGAAGGAAGGAAGGAAGGAAGGAAGGAAGGAAGGAAGGAAACTCGCTTTGTTGAAGAACTCCCAGGTGTGATCCTCAGCACCTCATCCTCAGCAACTAAGACCATCACAGACCATAGAAATCCATGCTAACAACCCAATGGTTGTTAAGATGGTGGTACAATGTACTTGCAGGTGCTGTGTGATATAATTGCTTTGAATATGTGGCAAGGATGAATTACAAGCTGTAAGAACTAATTATTAACATGAAGTTAACATGACATTAATATGAGACAAACATTTTGTTTTATGAAACTGGCCTTATTTACCAGTCCTCAAAAATTCCTATCATAATAATTTCTAATTCCTTGATACATATGCATACACATGTATTCAGTTACAATCCATATCTCTACTCAGTTGCTGTACAGGGAATTGCATGAGGCAAAATTAATGACACGGGATATATTTCTAACTGTTTTAGGTCAAATGTTGACGAATAACATAACATTCCTACAGAAACAAGGAGTCTTTGATCCCTTAGCACTTGGAACGGTAGACTCCTGGGTTTATGACTAGACTGTGTGTGAAGTAGAAGTGAATGAATTATAAAATGACAAATTGTAGTATAGAAAAAGGTAGGCGAGTTCCTTTTGCACTATAGGGAAATGTGGCTGGTCACTGTGAGGCAGATTACTGGTGGGAAGGCTAAAGATAACATTTCACCCCATGTAGTGCATGCAGTATCACATTGTGTGTAACACAGCAATATACACTCTACCACTCAGCAATACACACTGCCATTCAGCAGTGGCATTTGCTTGCACCTTATCTTGAGAGACACCTGGGATAAAATTGCTTAGAATTTGGATATTTGACACAGCTGGATGAAGATTTTACCCCAGGGGATATCTGTACAACGAAGATATTTCTGAATCTGAATAAATGAATAGGAGTTAAGATATTTTATAAATAATAGCAATTATTCTGGAAAATATATTAGTTCTAATTCTCCTACAGTGAAGACTGAAAAAAAGCAGGCTCCACATATGTCAGTTTTGAGTTTAGATAAAGTGATCTAGGATACAGTTTGGCTTTCTGCCTGCTTAGCATTGTCATTTAAATGGAGTGAGTCACGCTGATTTTCCCAGTTCTTCACTGCTTAGAAACCAAATTAGCTCTTGGAAATAAAGATTTATATATCATAATTTGGTTTTGGCCTTCTGATATGCAATTTCTGAACTTCTCTGATGAGATTCAAAGTAGAAACTGAGAGGTCTCAAAAGATTTCAAGTCAAACTTGAGTCAGGGCTTGACTGATGGTACTGATCCCAATGTGACTCCAACCTTGGTTATCACAAAGCTGTTGAATCTGATACAGACAACTTTGGCACAAAGTGTACTTTATGGATGAACATGAATTTTGTGCAAATGAAGAAGCATTCAACATGTTTTAGAGAGATAATATACTCAGAATTCTGCTCCTGAAGCTAGAAAGAAAAGACTGGGACTTTACTCCGTTTCTAAAAGAAATAGTCCTTAAGGGTTTGATTATCTTGTTTGATTTCATCTTATACTGGGTTTCTGCAGCCTGAAGACATTTGAACTGCTTTCCAAGGTGATGTCCTAACCACCAAACAATTATGCCATTCATTGAAGGAATAAATTTCTGTCCTACTGCATACTGATATGCTACAGAGAAAATATTTATAGGTTCAAAGTGAAAAAAAAAAAAAAAAAAAAAAGCAGCTGAGTGATTGTCCCAATCCACTGTCAGGAGAGCTTTTGATATGATTCCAAAAGTGAGATTAAGACAAAAATGGGGTAAAATGCCATACAACCTTATAAGATCTATTCTTATAATGGCGATAGCACAGAGAGAAGAAGAGAAAGGAGGGAAAAAAAAAAAAAAAAAAAAAANATTCTTATAATGGCGATAGCACAGAGAGAAGAAGGAAAGGAGGGAAAAAAAAAAAAAAAAAAAAAAGAAGATAAGCAAGGAGGGAGAGATGCAGCAAGATTAGTAACCACCACCAGTCCAGTTTACTTTTCATCGACTCCACCTCAATACAGGTGATGTCTTGAAAGAGAATTGAGAAGAAGAAGCAGCTCCTCTCCGTAAGGAAGGTACTCACAGTCATTTTATTGCCCCAGTTCTTGAAGAGTCCACACACTTTCTTGAAGTTTTTTTTTTTTTGCTTTGGTGCTTCTTCTCTCCCCTATTCAACTGCCTGTGCTGCTCGGCAGGCACTGCTGAGCATTGCTGGGACTTGAGCTCACCCAGGAAGTTGTAAATTGTGTAGAGATAACAAACCTGTTGCTGATATTCCAGTCTTCCCAGAGACAGGATGCCAAGGCCAAGAATTCATAAATTGTATAAACACCTGGAGCTGATATTGCAGTCTTTCCAGAGATAGGATGCTGAGGCCAGGAATTTGTAAATTTTATGGCAAAAACATTAAGACAAACACAGTCCAAAGCAGTCTCTTACAGTGATGGTAGAGGACACAAATGACTATTGAATTACAATTCCACCACCTTTCTTACCCCTACACTATTAAGTATCAGAGTGCAAGTTTATTCCTTTCTACTCTACCCACCCAGATCAAATCTTTCAGACATAAAAGACAGAAACTTGATGGTGAGTTCAGCCGGTTATGTAAAAGGGTTCCCTCTGGCGTCTCCATCAGTTTGAATCTGGAAGTCAATTCCAGATTCCATCACAGTCAATTCCAACATTACCATCACAGGCACTCACACTGCTGCAAGGTTTGCCTTCTTTTGCTCTTTAGGCTTTATGTCTTCTCTACTTTTACAGCTTTTGGACTCACCTTCTCACCGCCTTTGTACTTCCCTTTTCTTCTGCCCCAACCCCTTCCAAATAAACAATGTGCCTAATTCTTCTGGCTCTCAATTCTGCTAGATCCATACATATTTTTTTTTTTTTTTTTTGCTCAGACAAGCTTGATCTTAAATGATATTGCTAACACTGCTGCCTAGGTTCAGGAGGCCTTGGAAGACTTTGCAGCCAAAAAGCTCCTGACAGTCTTCTGGTTCATACTTGCAGCACTTCCTTAAACACTCTGTAAGACATATTATCCAGCCTTGTTGTCCAATTAAGTCATCTTACGTGTGATTTGTATGCCAGAGCAACAGAACAGCATGTTTTCCACACAGTTTTTGTGCTCATATGACATTCATGCCCTTAGATTGCTTTAATTACTCTCCTGGTTCCCTGCAGAGGTCTTAGCTAGTTCTGAATATTCCAGGGGGACCTCTCACTCACAAAAGCAAAATGCGCAAGTAGTTTCTGTAGCAACAACCAAAGCTCAGGATCATTTCAGTGAGGGAGAAGGCATCTTCCTCGGTGACACATGGCCCAGCTGCCTTTTCTTATATTTGACTTTTTTTTTTTTTTCCTGAGAAGATACATCTTGCAGAAATAATTTCACAGAATCGCACAGAATCACAGAAGAATTGTGTCGGGGCCATTAACAGACAAGTGTAAGAGTAAACTGCTGATGCAGATAGACCGAACCGATTCAAGCAAGTGAAACATAGTTTTTAAGGATTACATTACATCCTTAAAAAAAAATAGTTTTTAAGGATTACATCACAACTATCCAATCAGCTTCACGGTCATGCAGTAGCCCAATGATTTGATGCAGCCTGGCAACAAGTGATAAGATAAGGACAAGAGTGTGTTAATTTACATTTGGTCAGGAGCGCAATCCGGTCGAGTGTTACGGGATAAAAGAGAAAATCTTTTGACAGTAAATTTGGCTATTTGTCCACCCCACAAATAGTCCCCTGCTCCTTGGGATAACTGTCGCCGACAGAGTTGAGGCTGGAAGAGATCTCTAGGGATCATCTAGTCCAACTCCCCTGCTCAAGCAGGGACACTTAGACCATGTTGCACAGGGTCACATCCAGGTGAGTTTGGAAGATCTCCGAAGGAGACTACACAACCTCTCTGGGCTTCCTGTCCCAGGGCTCTGCTACTGTACACTAAAGTTCTTCCTCAGATGACACAGGCCCAGGCAGTCTCGTGGGCTTTTCTATTAAAGATTTGGTAACGATTGGTATATGGTAACATATTCCCCTGGGCCTTGTTTCCAAACGGTCACATTCTGTCCCAGCCTGCTAGCCAGGCTACTTCACTGCAGGGTGTGACATCTATCCCGGTTGGGCCGGATCAGGCTCACAAAAGGAAACAGTCACTAATAATTCAAGCACTCATGTCTGCTTCAGCACTGCAGAACTCTCCCAAGAACCCAGGTGAGACACTGTCTCGTGAGATAGACCCTGCCCTGACAGGCAACAAGCCCACGAATGTCCCTTTTTACTTGATAGATGACTTGGAGGAAATCTCGGAAGAACAATGAGAAGAGCACTCAGATCCTATACCAACATCCTTTTTGGCAGCACAAGATTCTTCCAAGAACTCAGGTGGGACATTGGCTCATGAGGCAGACCTTGTTCTGAGAGGAAATGAGCTTGTGAACATCTTCTTCATCTACAAAAACTATTTGAAGGACATCTGAGATGAAGACTCAGCAAAGTTCTCAAAAATGAGGTGTTTTTCCCAATCCTTATTACTGACTTTCTTCTTACTATTTACACCAAAAAGAAATCCTGTTACAGAGGATTTACAAGAAGACTGTTACAACCTAACAGGAAGAAGTGCACTGAGGCGCTGCACGAAAAAGAAACCTCCCAAGAGGCAAAACCCAACAATCCAGTCCCACCATAGCATGGCCATCTTGTTGATGTCACATCCATGATGGAATCTGTGGGTGTTTCTAAGGCGGAGCCCTTTGATGGGAGATATTCTCCCTCACAAGAAACACAAGACAGAGGCTGCCGCACCAACGATATTCTGCTCAAGATTCTCTGCTCAAGCAGAGAATGCAGCATCTACCCAGACCATCAGACACAATGAGTGCCCTCAGCCTGACCTTGGAGAAGCAGCAGGCAGCAACTACAAGTAGAAATGCAAAGTAAAGTGCAGAAAATAAATGTTGTTTCCCATAGCTAATAGATTTTTTTTTTATTTATTTTATTTTTTTTTTTTTTTTTGTCAAGGTTGGTCCCTTCCGACCTTGGGCATTCTATGATTCTATGAAATATAAACAATGCTTTCTTCTTTTAAAAACTTCTACAAGTTTTTATTGTATAACACAGCTCTTGCAGCTTTATTGATGAATTAGAGTATAAAGAGAAAACCTGCCTCCACTTTTCACACTAACAATGTCAGTTTATTTAACCTTGTACCTTTAAGGTAAAAGATATTCATAGGGACCATGAAATAGTTTATATAGTTATACTGACAATATAAACTGCACAGATATATTTTTTATTTTAAATGTTGATTTTTTTTTTGTCTTATAAAATAGCAGAAGATTTCTGGGAAAAAAAAAATATGTTGGCTGTGGGGAGCAAAAAAGCAGACTTATGCTGCTAATCACAGCTTGTACTAGGAGGTTCCACCTTTCTAGCTCATCCTCGTAGGTGACGGCTTTGGAGCGGAGGCTCGCGCCGTGAGACCTACCCGAGAGGAGCTAAACCGGCGGCCCCGAGCCGCGTAGTGCAGCGCAAGCACCCGAGCAGGGCGAGCGAGGCAGCCCCAGGCCGCCCAGGCGCAGCGGCGGCTGAGTCGGCAGGGCAAGGCGGCCGGAGCCCCCGCCTACAAGAGCCGCCCCCGGAGAGCGCGAGCGACCAGGAGCGCGGGCGAACAGGGCGGGCAAACAGAGCGTGGCGCGGCAGCAGGGCGTGGCGCGGCAGTTTGCGCGGCAGTTAACAGAGCGGGCAAACAGAGCGTGGCGCGGCAGCAGGGTGTGGTGCTGCAGTTCGCGCAGCAGTTCGCGCAGGCAGGGCGGGCAGCGAGCAGTTCCTCGGCGCACCTATCATGGTAATCACCCGCCGGAGGGCTGCATTAGCACCCACTAAGAAGGAGATAGGCACCCAGACTGAGCGGCAGTTCCAGCATGCAGCAGTCCAGGTGTCGGGCTGCAAGGAGTGCTGCAGCCTGGCGCTTCCGATGGACGGCCTGGGGGAGCGCACCTGTGTGCTGTGCGAGCAGGTGGAGGACCTGCTCCACATGGTAGCTAAGCTAAAAGACGAGGTGG
The DNA here is from genome assembly GCF_003342845.1 of Nothoprocta perdicaria. Taxonomy (NCBI): domain Eukaryota; kingdom Metazoa; phylum Chordata; class Aves; order Tinamiformes; family Tinamidae; genus Nothoprocta; species Nothoprocta perdicaria. The sequence continues at coordinate 122,646 of NW_020455657.1, forward strand.
AAAATTTAAGGAARATCTCTAGGTCAGAGAGGGAGAAGTGGGGGCAGGCACCAGGGAGGGCTCAGCAGCAGCGACAGGTTGGTACAGGCTCCAACCCCAGGACAAGGCACAAAGATGGTAAAGAGCAGAGGAATGCATGGACAAAAGTCCAGGGTCGAGGTGGCAAGGTGAAACCTCCTCCCACCCTACCCTATAGGGTCCCCCTGGCAAACAGGTATGAGGCCCTGAAGGAGGTAGGGCAGTCGGTAGAGGGTGAGGGGGTGGCTCCCTCCCCTCCAGAGGAGGTGCTGCAGTTGGAAAGGCCAGCTGCGCAGGTTGTCACCGTGGCCAGGAGGCAGAATAGGAGGGTTATTGTTGTGGGTGATTCCCAGGTTCAGGGAACAGAGGGACCAATTGCTAGACCAGACCCCTCTCTCAAGAGAGGTCTGTTGTCTTCCTGGGGCCCGGATTAGAGATGTCACCAGACGACTTCCCAGGCTGGTCCGACCCACAGACTATCATCCCGTAATGGTCCTACATGTGGGTGCAGAGGAGGCGGCAACGCGTAGTCTGAGAGCAATTAAAAGAGACTTTAGGGAGTTGGGGCGCACAATCAGGGACACAGGCGCACAGGTCATCTTCTGTTCAATACTTCCCAGTGCAGCCGGCAATACAGAAAGAAATCATAAGGTACAGTCTATTAACATGTGGCTCCGTGAATGGTGTCATCGCCATAACTTGGCTTCTTTGATAACAGGAGGTCTTACATGGCACCAGGCATGATGGCACCCAATGGGGTCCATCTTTCTCAAAGGGGGAAGAGGGCCCTGGGGCAGGAGCTAGCTGGCCTCATCATGAGGGCTTTAAACTAGATTCGAGGGGGGAGGGGGGTATTCGTGGGGTGGCAAATGAGATGGTGCCTGATGGCCCGTCACACCACCCACAGCAGTCTAGAGCTGTGGCCTGTGAAGGGTCCTCTAGGACTCTAGAGGCCATAGGGCAAAATAGGAAAACTTCCGAGAGCCCGCACAGTCAGGCTGCAGCTGTCGCGACAAGGAGGAGAGGCACATTGGGAGCCTCGCTCAAATGCCTCTACATAAATGCACACAGCATGGGGAATAAGCAAGAGGAGCTGGAGATGCACGTGCGGCTACAGGGCCATGATCTCATCGGATCCATCTCATTACTGAGACATGGTGGGACAGCTCCCATGAATGGAATGTGGCCATGGAGGGCTATAGGCTTTTCAGGAGGGACATGGCAGGAAGGCGAGGTGGCAGAGTTGCTCTTTATGTAAGGGAACAACTGGAATGCATAAAGCTCAGCATAGGGGAGAATGGAATGCGAGTTGAGAGCCTGTGGGTGAGGATAAAGGGGCAAGCCAGCAGGGGCAACACAGTGGTGGGAGTTTACTACAGGCCTCCTGACCAGGACGAGGAAGTGGATGAAGCCTTCTGTGGGCAGCTGCGGGAAGCCTCCCGATCACAGGCCCTGGTCCTCCTGGGGAACTTCAACCACCCTGATATCTGCTGGGAAAACCACATAGCCAGGAACAGACAGTCCAGAAGGTTCCTGCAGAACATTGCAGATAACTTCTTGATGCAGGTGGTTGAGGAGCCAACAAGGGGAGGGGCGCTGCTAGACCTGATACTAGCAAACAGAGATGGTCTAGTGGAAAATGTGAGGGTTGGGGGCAGTCTGGGCTGCAGCGACCACGAGATGTTGGAATTCACGATCCGGCGTGGAGGAGATGGGGCGAGAAGTAGAATAGCTACYCTGGACTTCAAGAGAGCCAACTTCGACCTCTTCAGGGAGCTCCTTGGAGCAGTCCCCTGGGTCAGGGTCCTAGAAGGAAAGGGGGTCCAGGAGAGCTGGCTGATATTCAAGCGACACCTCCTCCAAGCTCAAGATCGGTGTATTCCCACAAAAAAGAAGKCGAGTAAGCGGGGCAGGAGACCTGTATGGATGGGTAAGGAATTACTGGACAAAGTGAGTGAGAAAAAAAGGGTGTACAGCTTGTGGAAGAAAGGACAGGCCACGTGGGAGGAATACAGGCACATCGTCAGAGAATGCAGATGCAAAACGAGGAAGGCCAAAGCCCGAGTGGAATTAGAGTTGGCGAGGCAAGTCAGAGACAACAGGAAGGGTTTCTATAAATATGTCAGCAGTCAGAGGAAGATGAGGGAAAATGTTAGTACGCTGCTGAATGGGGAAGGGCCTTGGTGACGGAGGATGCCGAGAAGGCAGAGTTACTAAATGCCTTCTTTGCCTCTGTCTTTAGTGCTAAGGCCACTCCCCATGAACTGCAGGGCTCAAGTGGAAGAGATATAAATGGGCAAGAGGAAGACCTTCCACGGGTTGAGAAGGATTGGGTTAGGGATCACTTAGGCAAACTGGCCACTCAAAAATCTATGGGCCCAGATGGGATGCACCCAAGAGTGCTGAGGGAACTGGCCGAGGTTATTGCTCAGCCTCTCTTCATCATCTTCGAGAGGTCCTGGAGAGCAGGGGAGTGCCCGAGGACTGGAAGAGAGCCAACGTCAATCCAGTCTTCAAAAAGGGCAAGAGGGAGGAGCCGGGCAATTACAGGCCGGTCAGCCTCACCTCTGTCCCTGGAAAGGTGATGGAGCGGTTCATCCTAGAGAGAATCTCCAGGCATATGGAGGAGAAGAAGCTGCTGAGGAGCAGTCAGCATGGATTCACCAAGGGGAAGTCATGTCTGATGAACCTCATAGCCTTCTATGATGGGGTGACAGGCTGGCTGGACGAGGGGAGAGCCGTGGATGTTGTCTACCTTGACTTCAGCAAGGCTTTTGACACTGTCTCCAATAATATCCTCATACGGAAGCTCCGGGAGAGTGGACTAGACGAGTGCACGGTGCGGTGGATCGAGGGCTGGCTGGATGGCAGAGCTCAGAGGGTGGTGATAAATGGGGCCGAGTCCAGTTGGAGGCCTGTGGCCAGTGGTGTCCCCCAGGGGTCAGTACTGGGCCCAGTGCTGTTCAACCTGTTCATCAATGACCTGGACGAGGGCATGGAATGCACCCTGAGCAAGTTTGCAGATGACACCAAGCTGGGTGGAGTGGTCAACACTCCGGAGGGCTGTGCTGCCATCCAGAGGGACCTGGACAGGCTGGTGAGTTGGGCAGAGAGGAACCTCCTGAGGTTCAATAAGGACAAGTGCAGGGTCCTGCACCTGGGGAGGAATAACCCCAGGCACTAGTACAAATTAGGGGTTGACCTGCTGGAAAGCAGCTCCACGGAGAGGGACCTGAGAGTCGTGGTTGACACTAAGTTAACCATGAGTGAGCAGTGTGCCCTCGTGGCCAAGAAGGCCAATGGGATCCTGGCCTGCATCAGGAGGAGTGTTGCCAGCAGGTCAAGGGAGGTGATTCTGCCCCTCTCCTCAGCTCTGGTGAGGCCGCACCTGGAGTACTGTGTGCAGTTCTAGGCTCCCCAATATAGGAGGGACGTGGAGCTTCTGGAGAGGGTCCAGARAAGGGCAACCAGGATGATTAAGGGAATGGAACATCTCTCGTATGAAGAGAGGCTGAGTGAGCTGGGCCTGTTTTCTCTGGAGAAGAGAAGGCTCAGAGGGGATATGATTAATATGTATAAGTTCAGGAAGGGAGAATGCAGGGAGGAAGGGGATAAGCTGTTCTCACTGGTGGCCAGCGATAGGACGAGGGGTAATGGCCACAAGCTGAAGCACAAGAAGTTCCGTCTCCAGGTGAGGAGCAACTTCTTTGCTGTTAGGGTGACAGAGCAGTGGAACAGGCTGCCCAGGGAGGTTGTGGAGTCTCCTTCTCTGGAGGTCTTCAAAACACGCCTGGATGCCACCCTGTGCCACGTGCTCTAGGTGTGCCTGCTTGAGCGGGAAGGTTGGACTAGATGGACTAGAGGTCCCTTCCAACCTTAAATATTCTGTGATTCTGTGATTCTGTGAGGTGCTCTGAAGCTTAGGGAACAATGGACTATTGTTCCTTCAAGCAGTGAAGACCACATTTGGATCCAAGAACTCCTATGAGAATCACACCTTATTTGAGGGATAGTCTAACTGCAATCAGTGGAGTAATTTATCAATGGAGTCTAATTAGACAATTTACACTTCACTGTGAATTTCCCTATGTGCTGAAAACAAAGAACAACACAGTTCATAAAAAAGACTAGTTTTGTAAACTCTACTCATACCTGTACACAATTCTGCTTATCAAATTTATTGATATTGATATTGATATGAGTACTCACTCATTGACTTACATAAGGTATGTGAAGAAATGTTTCAAAAAGTAATGTTAAACAAAGATGGCTTTTATTGCCCAAAAATAAAATATTGGCCATAAAATAGGAAGTATTAACTAACATAGGGGTGAAATAGCACTTTATCACATCCAACGCAAGTATTAAAAAGAAGCAAACAAACAAAACAGTTTAAACCTTGTTTGCTAAAGGAACAAATTATTATTCTATGGTTTTATGTAGTAAGCAAAAGCACTGCATGCCCAATAAGAGCTAAAATAAAAATAGAATTACTAATTATAAGAGCAAGCTTTAAATGTTAGGCAATCTTAATAAGTGTAGGTAGAGATGCATGAAAGTATTAATACATTTGTTAATAAATTTTACAGAAACAATTGAATTCTAAAATTAAAACAAACTCCTAAGTCACCAATATCTAAATATTATATATATAAAAAAAAAAACTTTTCCAGATTTATAAATCACAAGAGTCTCAGTTTTTGAGGACACAAATATTCAAATGCAGTTTAATGGTTTGTTAAATATAAAATGTGTTTTGGACACGGAACTTTGGTCTGAATGTTAACTAATTGTCTGGTAATGCTTTATAAAGTAGGCATCCATGATTTTCCAGAAATCGATTTATTTGGAAAGATAGGACTTAATTATCTTCTCTCAATCTCTCTTCTATTCCCCATTCCTCTCCCTTGTGGTGTCAAGGGAGTCAACTGCAGTCCAGCTTTAGGTAAAGGGATGACTAAAATTTTGGTTAACTATTAAGAGAATAGCAAACCTATAGCACAACATATAATTCATTAAACTTCAACTATTTTTTTTTCTCATTCATGAACTTTTTAAGAGATCCTAAATGAATACCAATTGATTCTAGACATTTGTTAATGTTCATTTTATTTCTAACATAATTTGTCTTCCTTGTAAAACACTACTGCTTGAGTACCCATAATCATTATGGCTGAAATTTCTGAGAAATCTTCAAGAAAATAATTTGCATCTATAAAATGCAACTCTAATTCCAACCCTGAAAGGCACATGTGCTGAAAAATAATTTGTACTGAAAGTTACTGGAAGATATTTTGTAAATCACAGAATCACAGAATCATAGAATATTCAAGGTTGGAAGGGACCTCTAGAGATCATCTAGTCCAACCTTCCCACTCAAGCAGGGACACGTAGAGCATGTGGCACAAGGTGGCATCCAGGCGGGTTTTGAAGACCTCCAGAGAAAGAGACTCCACAGCCTACCTGGGCAGCTCTGTCACCCTCACTGTAAAGAAGTTCTTCCTCACATGGAGATGAAACTTCCTGTGTTTCAGCTTATATCCATTCCCCCTTGTCCTATCACTGGCCACCAATGAGAAGAGCTTGGCCCCTTCTTCCTTGCATTCTCCCTTCATGAATTTATACATATTAATCATATCCCCTCTCAGCCTTCTCCAAGCTGAACAGGCCCAACTCACTCAGTCTCTCCTCATACAAGAGATGTTCCAGTCCCTTAATTATCTTAGTTGCTCTCCACTGGACCCTCTCKAGAAGCTCCACATCCCTCTTATACTTGGGAGCCCAGAAGTGCACACAGTACTCCAGGTGTGGCCTCACTAGAGCTGTTGACGTATTGTCAACACTCCTCCTGATGCAGGCCAGGATCCCATTGGCCTTCTTAGCCACGAGGGCAGACTGTTGACTTGGTGTCAACAAGGGCTCCCAGGTCCCTCTTCGTGGAGCTACTCTCCAGCAGGCTGACCATTAATCTGTATTGATCCCTGGGGGTTATTCCTCCCCAGGTGCAGGACCCTGCACTTGGTCTTGTTGAACCTCATGAGGTTCCTCTCTGCCCAGCTCTCCAGCCTCTCCAGGTCCCTCTGGACGGCAGCACAGCCCTCCGGAGTGTTGCCCACTCCACCCAGCTTGGTATCATCCGCAAACTTGCTGAGGGTGCACTCCGTGCCCTCATCCAGGGTATTGAGGAACAAGTTGAACAGCTCCAGGCCTAGTACTAACCCCTCTGGGACACCACTGGCCAGAGGCCTCCAACTTGACTCGGCCCCATTTATCACCACCCTCTGAGCTCTGCTATCCAGCCAGTTCTCAAACCACTTCACTGTGCACTCGTCCAGACCACTCTCCTTGAGCTTCCGTATGAGGATATTATGGGAGACGGTGTCAAAAGCCTTGCTGAAATCAAGGTAGACAACATCCAYGGCTCTCCCCTCGTCCAGCCAGCCTGTCAYCCCATCATAGAAGGCTATGAGGTTCATCAGACATGACTTCCCCTTGGTGAATCCATGCTGACTGCTCCTCAGCAGCTTCTTCTCCTCCATATGCCTGGAGATTCTCTCTAGGATGAACYGCTCCATCACCTTTCCAGGGACGGAGGTGAGGCTGACCGGCCTGTAGTTGCCCAGCTCCTCCCTCTTGCCCTTTTTGAAGACTGGAGTGATGTTTGCTCTCTTCCAGTCCTCGGGCACTCCCCTGCTCTCCAGGACCTCTCGAAGATGATGGAGAGAGGCTGAGCAATAACCTCGGCCAATTCCCTCAGCACTCTTGGGTGCATCCCATCTGGGCCCATAGATTTTTGAGTGGCCAGTTTGCCTAAGTGATCCCTAACCCAATCCTTCTCAACCCGTGGAAGGTCTTCCTCTTGCCCATTTATATCTCTTCCACTTGAGCCCTGCAGTTCATGGGGAGTGGCCTTAGCACTAAAGACAGAGGCAAAGAAGGCATTTAGTAACTCTGCCTTCTCGGCATCCTCCGTCACCAAGGCCCTTCCCCATTCAGCAGCGTACTAACATTTTCCCTCATCTTCCTCTGACTGCTGACATATTTATAGAAACCCTTCCTGTTGTCCCTGACATGCCTCACCAACTCTAATTCCACCCGGGCTTTGGCCTTCCTCATTTTGCATCTGCATTCTCTGGCGATGTGCCAGAGGGATATTCTTCCCAYGTGGCCTGGCCCTTCTTCCACAAGCTGTACGCTCTTTTTTTCTCATTAACTTTGCCTAGCAGCTCCTTGCCCATCCATACAGGTCTCCTGTCCCGCTTACTTGACTTCTTTCTTGTGGGAATGCACCAATCCTGAGCTTGGAGGAAGTAGTGCTTGAATATCAGCCAGCTCTCCTGGACCCCCTTTCGTTYTAGGACCCTGACCCAGGGGACTGCTCCAAGGAGTTCCCTGAAGAAGTCAAAGTTGACTCTCTTGAAGTCCAGGGTAGTTATCTTACTTCTCGCCCAGCTTTCTCCATACAGTATTGTGAATTCCAACATCTCATGGTCACTGCAGCCCACAATGCCCCAATCCTCACATTTCCCACTAGGCCATCTCTGTTTGTTAGTATCAGGTCTAGCAGCGCCCCTCCCCTTGTTGGCTCCTCAACCACCTGCATCAAGAAATTATCTGCAATGTCCTGCAGGAACCTCCTGTACTGTCTGTTCCTGGCTGTGTGCCAGAAACTAAATACTTCTTTCAAAACAGAAAACATTGCACTCAGGATGAGGACTTTGCTCTATGTTTATTCAGGTGCATGTTAACTCTGAACATACCTATTAGAGACTTGATAGGACTGAAGAAGACTAGAAACATTCTGGGATGGAACGGGAGGAATGAAATCTCTGCAACATGGTACCAAGTTGTAGAGCATTAGAGAAAATAAGACAGGAGAAACATTTTAAAAGTAAATGGTCTAAATTTTGTGGAGCGCAGTCCTTTTGTGAGAGGCATGTAAACTGAGATAAAAATACAGAAAATGGACAAAATGCCAATACTACCACTACAAATGCCAGTACACTCTAGTGAGATGTGAGATGTTCTGTTGAGTTCCATTTTTTTTTCTCATCTGCACCATTAAGCTCTGTCTTAGTGTGAACTAATAACCAGATATTATGTGGGAGACTATATGTCTCCTAATAACAGAATTACATAGGGTATACGAAGAAATGAATCTGTGACAGCAGCAATATTTTTCTGTAGTATTACAGCTCCTCATTTTTTTTCTTTTGTTAAAAGAATCAAAACTCTCATGAAAATGTGGCAGGTGCAGCTTACTCTGAAGTTCTTGTCATTCTCCTACTCCTCAGCCTGAACATACGCAGGGCCTTCCAGGATCCTGATGAGAAAGAAATCAAATAGGGAAATGGCAACTAAAACAGCACTGCAATATAGAAATAGTTTGGTATAGTAGCTGTTTTATGGATCATCTTGTTGCAACTCTAATTTATAAGGAATGCAAGCTTATCTCTGAGAAGACTCAAATGACTTGTGTGAAGGGCATGCCTTGAAAGACTTCTCAATTTTGCAGAAGTTAGAATGTAAAAGTGTTTTAAATGAAGGAGGTGTATCAAAGTGACTAGTATCAAAGTGAACCTGACATTGTATTTTTTTCCTCTCACTTTACTTTCTAACACACTTTCACAGTAAGCAATGAGAAAAATATTTATTTAAATGAGCCCATCAAGTTATCCAGCTCAGTCCTCACTGATAGCAATTGGTTCCCATAAATAAAGTTAGTTYCTCAATTTTCCTTAAGAAATCATTTCCAAAACAAGAATATTTAACTAATGAAGTGTAATATGTAAACATATACTTCTCAAAAATCAAAGAAATGAATAATTTTGCACACTGCTTACAGAAATCTCTCTATTAAATTTTACTTTCCTTTTAGTTTTTACATTTCATAAAAAAGATGATCAGAAATATTTTAGCTAATATGTGAAGAATTTTAACCATTGCATGTACATATTTCAGCTAGAGAAAATGTAATGTAGTAATTACACTACATCTCTATATGTATCTATAATTATAGCATTTTTTAATGCCTGCCTAGGAATAATATGTATGTTTCTGAGAAGCAGTTTATTTTCAAGAGTATTCTATTAACTTGTAATATCTTCCTTAGACTATAAACTGAATTAGATGCTTTTGAGAGACCTTCCACTCATGTTGTTGAAAGTGCTGTTTTCATTAGTGCTGAACATTGTGTGATAGTTTAACTGTAATAAGGAAGGAACATTTTAAAAGTATGCTTAAGGAATATTTGTAGTATGAATGGTTAAGGTTCAATTCTCTTTAAAAAGGTATAAAAAATTAATATGGTTTTTACTTGATTCCTTTCTTTGTAATGGAAATTAGCATAATTTTTGCTGAAATAGCCTATGATGATCAAAGCAAAATGTGTCTTTCTTTTCTAAACCTTCAGAAATTTGAGGAGTGTCATATATATCCGAGTGGAAATAAATTAACTCTTCAAATGGTACAGGACTGTCGTGTGCAAGAAAGGTAAGATCAGCTCACATCAGCTGTACACTAATCTATTGAAAATTGGTAATGGATAAAGCTGGTGCAGATCCCTGTAACAAACATTTTCAGGACATTTATCTCCCTCAAAAAAAAGCTTTGCATCAAGATTTATGTTTTAAGAACTGCTGACAAAGGTACTAAAATTGATTTTCCTCTGAATTCTTTAACAGAAAGAATGCATCTGTTGGGATCATTCTATTTTACCAAATATCTTATGCTCATCAGAAGAAAATATTATATCTAAACTAAGTGTTTTTAAATCAGAGTATATACTCATAGTAGGGGATGGAAGAGGTTCTGTCTTGAGATAAATTCATGTTTGGTCTATACTTAAAGATATATGTTACCCACTCAACATGAACCACTGATGTACAGAAAAGTGGTGAGCTAAGATGAGGTCGTAGGACTTCTACACTAGTCCATACGAAATTTGTTCCGTTCCTCAAGAAAAAAGATCAGGATGACCTCAGGCCAGCACCTGGTGTGAAAGCCTGGATTAATTAATTATCTTGCAATAATATTGACAATTATTTCTATTAAAGTAAAAATTAATAAAACAAATCCAGCTGAAAAACTGGGGGAATATTATCTGAAATGGAATTAAATAACAGTTGTAATTGACTACTATTTTGTACACAGGGACACACCAAAGAGGAAGATCACTCCCCCATACACACAATATAAACAAGATTACAATGCTTTCACTCGTTTTAGTGGGGACCTGTTACATACCTAAAATACACTCACAGGATATTTCTTGAACTGTAAATCTGTATATTTTCATGACTGCATTTTTCAGAAAAATATGTTGGAAACCTAAATAAATTATGGATTAAATTACTAAATTTAGTGGACATCATTGCTGCCTGTAATCTTGAACAGATATTCCATACTTTTTCTCTAGTTATATCTGGCACAATCATCTCCTATGTCAGCTATGTATTTGAATTATCAGACAATATGCATTCTCAAAACTTTATTATATGTGTGATATAAATGTATATTGATGTTAAATTTGAGTCCTGGAAATAATAATGCTTTTATACACTTTTAATACTTCTATTTTATTAAATTGAAAAAAACCCTTTTGCATGTTGCAAGTACATCAGTAGGATTACTAGTGTTGTTAAATTAACATGAGCTGGTATTAAACAAGCCCGTTTGCTAGGCATAGATAAGTCAATATTATTTAGATGTTCAAGAGGGAAATCTAATAACTCAATCTATCATTTCTGATGGAAGCCTATGGCAGAAGTGTTATATTTCTGTATTCTAAAAATGCCAGTATCCTTTTACAGTTATCTGGGATTGTATCACTGTAGCAAAACTCTTATGCAATATTTTAATTTAGTGTTCTTTAGCTAGAACAAATCTAAATATTAGTAGTATATTTTGAGTAAAACAGAGTGATAAGTTTAATATTTTTTTATTTCAAAATCAAGACTATTATTTCTTCAGAATTATATCTTTAACTAAATATATATAATGAATTTAACAGCACTGCAAAATCTGAAGTCTCAAAACTGAAATGAAAGTCAGTTAACATAAACTGGCATCTTAAAAAGAAAAAAAAATCCTATTTTTTCCCAACTCAAAATAATTTCCAGGAAAATATAACAACTTACTTCCTCATAGAAACATCATGAATAAAAAGAATGACAGAGTTACCTCTTTAAAGAGAAGCAAAAGCATCATTTTATGTTAAATGCCAGATATAAGAATGTCAAAGCATAAAACAGAACCATCTGTGTAAACATCAGAGAAAAGATTGAACATCCTAGGCACATCTGTTCAAAATTATATTAGCATTTTTGAAAATGTATCCTCAACTGGAAAATGTTATAATGTTGGATGAAGGCATATTGCTAACTTCTGTTTATCTAAAATGGAGTTTATAACTTGCTGTTAATCAAAAATTAAGTGAAGGTCTGATAATTCTTCTTTCTGGACTTATAAGCAGGAACAAAGGAAAGATCTTTCCTCGTGGTTATTGCATTTTTCATTTTTTTTTCTTGAAAGATGGCACAATATCTACAAAATATCTTCCTAAAAATATATTCTAGATATACACATGTATTGGAAAAAAAAGAAAGAAGTAACTAATAATATCTTGTCACATGAAGTAACTAATAATAGCTTGGCACATTACTTTGAATGGCAGATCAAACTCTCTCAAGATCTACGACCATCTTCCTATAGAATCTCCTGTTTTACACACATTCGATTCAATGTAAATGATTTTTTTTTCTATACACATCATTCATACCTGGAGGTGACACTCATCCTGGATTCAGACATAAAGAGGCAGATGCCACCAGTGCAACTATCCATAGGTGTTCCAGATGGGTTCACGGTTTGGCAAGTGGAAGCACACGYGCTAAATCAACCCGTTGGTTTATTTAGGACAATTCACACTAACATCACACTAAAGCAGGATGACTACTTAGCAACTACCTGCGAAATGAGGCACCTACATAGCAATTACTTACGAAAGGATACTAGTCAGCAAGATAGCAAGACTTATCATTCCTCCCCCATGGATAAGAGGTGGCTGACAGGCTCCAAGCTTGCAGGCGTCCCCGCGGAGACAATGTAGGTCTCGGCTGGAAGTCTCTCTCCTCCTCAGATCCACAATTATTTTTTATATCTGGCACGTTCTGCCACGCAGGGCCAGTACGTGTCAGGAGGTGTACCAGAGGGCAGGCAAAACTCCACCTTTTTCATTAGGCAACTTTCCCTGGTGTGTGCATGCACGCCCACCAGTGGAGGTCTCTGGTCTTGTTATAAGGGTCCTACCTTCATCATCTTTCTCGCCCCTGCCTCAGGTTTGACCTCCAAACTAGTTCAGAGGTCAGCTGTGTTTGCGTTGGCGCCATGCCTTCTGGCATGGTTCCCTCAGATTCCTCAGTTGCACCTCACCAGTAGATAAGGCCCCTGTTTTCGCAGCTGTATAGCCTCCTTCAAACGCCCTACAACCAGATAATGGCTTAGTTCTCAGCTTCACAATAGTCTCAAGACCTCTACAGATCATAAACAGGTTATGAATCTTTCCCCCTCTTACACAGTAGGAAAACATCAACACAGCCAAGCTCCACAAGCTATTCAGTGGAAATTGGATTAAAACAGTTGAGAGGTGACCAGATGTGCCTGAGCTCCAGTCCTCCACCTATCTAGCTCACTTGTAGATCACTACGTTGTCAACACCACAATTTAAATGCCTGACTGTGGGGCTGAATCCTATTCCTTCGGTGACTGTGATACTTAAATCCATCTGCCCTGGGCCATGTCAGGGTCACTGACTTTTTCTGCTTGGTGTATTGATGCTACTCCAGACAATGTTCCAAATATTCTGAAGCATCTGAAGTGGGATGGTGTGGCAATGGTCTACATTTATGTAAGTGTTCTGTGTCTGAAGCCAGGCCCACTCTGTGCGGAAAGCTTCTTCTCACTCTTACGTGCATGGCTGGAAGCTTCAAAGATAAATTATCCCTTCAGTTCTGACTGTCTTGCAGATAATGTTGGCTTTATTCACAGCAAAACATAAGTAAGGAAATGACACGTGTTAGCACTTCTACATTAGCTTACTCAGAATGGGAGAAGAGGCACAGTACTAAAAGCAATATTGGTGACCTGCATGTAAGCTGTCTGGGATTGTGACTGCCCATCTAACAGTTAAGCATTTATGACTGAGTCTGGCCCCCAAAATATGTTAACTTTACCTTGTCGACATGCCCTTTATGAAATATTGCAAGAAAAGGTTGCTAGCTAAATATGTTATCTCTCATAATTTAGTAGTAAACTAAGGAAGTACAAGCGTGTAAGTAGCACAAGGAATTTTTCAGCTTCAGAGGTTTTTCTGACCTAAAGTGTATGGATTCTTTGCAGGTGTATTATCTGATCTAATTCAGAATATTATCTCTACTTTCAAACTTTGTCTTGTTTTACCTGCAGTCCTGTAATCTGCTTCCGTATCAACAGCAATGCTCCTTTTGTAAGCATATTAGATAAAAATATAGGGCTATCCTCTCAGTCACCATGTTAAAAATACAAATTTACGTATTTATAAACAATAGAAATCAACTGTTTTATTATCTATTATCTATTTCTGATTATTCCTACTCACTAAGATCAGTCTTTAACCAGTTGTAAACAACCATTGGTCATATAGCATGGGTCCAGAGCACTGGAACAGGATGTCCAGGGAGGTTGTGGAGTCTGCTTCTCTGGAGGTCTTCAAAACCCGCCTGGACACCACCCTGTGCCACAAGCTCTAGGTGTCCCTGCTTGAGCAGGAAGGTTGGACTAGACAATCTCTAGAGGTGCCTTCCAACCTTGAACATTCTGTGATTCTGTGATATATTATTACACATTTTTTGGATTGAGCCAAAAAAAATTATATTTGCTAGAAAATTCAAATAGAATAACATAGCATATGCTTTTAAGATATTCTAAGTAGAAGATAAATGTCCTAAAAATTATGTGGGTTTTTTTTTTTCAATTAGATGGTCTCTTTATTTTCACTCCCTTTTGAAGTAAAAATATCTCAAAGTCATTATGTATAACTAAGTGAAAGAATTTCACCATTGTGCAGCAGCAGATATAAAGTAATTTGAATGTCTAAGTGAATCAAAATAATATGAAATACATTGTAAGGACTTTGAGCCACTTCCTAGCATAAATGGATTCCATTAACTTTAATTAAACATTTCAGTGCTAGAGAGAGAAATACTATGTTCAGCTTGCATTCTTACACTCAACCAGATGCAAAAGATGAGATTAAAAGAACATGAGGATAACAAAGGTAGGTAAAAATAAGAAAACGAACCAAAAAAAAAAGAGCCAAGCAGAACAATGCTTTCTCCTTGAAGGTTAGAAAGGGTATAGCGAGGAGATTATTAAAAAAAAMCACATTAATAAACCTGTTGATTTTTACAGTAGAAATGAGTCAAAATAAAACATTTTCCTTAATATCATGCAGCCAGTCTAAGAAAAATATTAATATTTCAGTAAAGTCCAATAGGAAAACTGATATTTACTCTACATTTTATCCCATTGATTGCTGTTCACTTATCTCAGTAAGATGTTGAAAATATTTATGTTCTAATTATAACTGTAAAGCAAGAGTATTCTCTCATCACCCTTTGGTCCTTTAATTATTTATACTGCAAATGTCATAATTACACATTTTATAGAGCGTATTTTAAAAGGTTTGTTTACTTCTGTTGTCAGAAATGTACCATAAGCCACACTTCACATAAGAGATTAAATCTGAAAAATAAAATAAAATAAATGCTTACTTGAATGTGAATGAGCTTGACATCATAACAAAGAAGAGGGAATCTTGATAAGCCTCTGAAGAGGACATTTCAGCAATTCAGACAATTACTGAAAGTTTTCATGTCTGTGTCAGCTCTTTAATTACTCCCCATTCTAAATCATCTGACATGATGGCAGTGGTGTGCAGTCATGAATATCAAAATTCACAAAAAGTCATTTGAAACCTAAAGTTAGTGAGTTTAGACCTAAGCACTTCTTTTTCTCCCTTTCTGAAGATATTGAGATTTTGAGAGAGAGCAAAACCTTTTGGAGAAACTGCTCATCTTTAAAAGTATGACAATATTAGCCTATTTTCTAAAAAAAAAAATCATGCATCAGAAAGGATCCTCCAAGCATAACTGGCAAACAATACAGTAAAATATAATTAAAATAAGGAAGTCAATGGATCTTGAAAGAATTTCTGTTTATCAGTATTAAACTGCTGCTCATCCAAAAGACAAATGTTCTAAGTGTGTGTTTGTCAGATAAGAATTCTGTATAATTAGTACTCTTAGGATTAACACAGAAGGCCTGGAGATGCACCATACACACACAGATGAGTCCTTCCTATGTAAACAAACATAAGAGAAGGAAGGGAGGGAGGGAGGGAAGAAGGAAGGAAGGAAGGAAGGAAGGAAGGAAGGAAGGAAGGAAGGAAGGAAGGAAGGAAGG
>NW_020455657.1:138240-199234 GCF_003342845.1 Nothoprocta perdicaria
GGGAGGGAGGGAGGGGGGAGGGAGGGTTAACACAGCTTATGAGAAGAAAAATAGTGTTTGAAATGCAAATGAGCTTTTCAGTATTGTTGCTAAGCTGTATGATGCAAGAACTGTCTCCTGCTGCCCTCACCTCCCCTAGGTGTGTTTCTCTGGAACATCTTATAGACTTGGCATATGGCTTGAACTTCAACAGAGCAGACTCTAATTTCTTCAAGGAAATAAGTGGAATCCTGTAGAAGGCAGCAAAGGAACTCAGAAAGACTTGTATATCTTCAGGGAGAACCTGCTCCAAGTGAGGACCACTGGTATAGACCATCTGTCCAAGGATGGTCTATACCAATAGTCAGGCAAGGAAGTAAGCAGATCAGGAGACAAGAGCGACTAGACATCTCATCTCTGAAAATTCATAGAACTCACCGAGGTCATTAGTGACTACAGAAATACAAATTACGCAGCCATCTCCAGAAAAGGCTAAAAGGATGCTTTGGGAAACTACAGTCTGCTACAGGCTCACTTTTTCCTCTTAGGAAAAAAATATCACAGAGTGAATCCTTTTAGAAAAGATTTCTCTGTATATGCAAGACAAGAAGTTGACTAGGAAATTTCAGCGTAGATTTACCAATGTTAAATTATGCCTGACTGTCTTGATTGATTTCTGTGTTTAAATGACTCTTTGTAGATGACTAGAATAGTTGTATATGTAATTTACCTTGATTTCAACAAATCTTTCAACACAATACTCATGTATCCACTGTGGGAAAGTTACAGTATGAATGGGTGGAAAACTAGAATGGTAATACCTGGTTGGATGTCTAGGCTTAGAAAGATAATGAGTGATACTATGTCTAGAGATTAATATCAAAGGAAGTACCAAAAGGATCTGAACTGACACTGTTTTAAAGCTTTTATCAGTGACCCAGAAGTGATACATTACACGCATCATGTTTGCAGATGACACAAAACTAGATAGGTCCAGCTGTCATGCTGCAGGGCATAGTTGCCATTCAGAGGAACCTAGGGGAATGGGCCAACAGGAACCTCATGAAATTCAGCAAGGACAAATAGAAAGCCCAGGTCCCAGGAAGTGATACAGGATGGGGACTAGCATGCTGAAGAGCAGTTCTGTGGAAAAGACCCTGGGAGACAGCAAGCTGAATGTGAGACAGCACTGCACCCTAGCAGCAAAGATAGCAGCATCCAGGGATGTATGAGCAAGAGCTCAGATGGCAGTTCAAGGAAAGAGATTATTCCTCTCTATTTGATGCTTGTTAGAGTTCATCTCTATTATGCTTCCCAGTTTGGGAGGCTCTCAATAAAGGAAAGATATCAATAAACTGGTGATAGTTCAGCAGAGGGCCTCCGGAATATTCAGGGCTGGACCACTTGCCCATGAGTAAAGAGGACTGGGGCTTGTTCAGCTAAGAGACAAGATGGCTGTGGACAGACTACACAGCAGAGCTGGAACCCAGCTCAGGATGATCAAGGAGACAGAACCAGACTTGTTACAGCAGTGCACGGTGGAGGACAAGGAACATGAACCTAAGCAGACACAAGTGAAGTTCAGGCTGGATATAAGGAGAAGCTTATTTCCCTATGAGGACAATGAAAGAGATTTCCCAGATCCTTGAACATTTTGAAGACCTGCTGCAGCAGTATAGTCTGACCTCAGAGCTTCCCTTCTTTTGAGCAGGAAGTTGGACTTCTGCCAAAGGAGACCTCCCCAAATCCCTATTTCCTTTTCCCTATTTCTTCTTCTCCCTAAGTTTAGAGAGTGAATTATCCTATAATATTATGATTTTACTAAGTTCAGTGAAGATTCTGAGCTCAGAGAGTGGTGAAAAATGGGGCTGAGTCCAGTTGGAGGCCTGTGGCCAGTGGTGTCCCCCAGGGGTCAGTACTGGGCCTGGTGCTGTTCAGCCTGTTCACTCATCATTTGGACGAGGGCACAGAGTGCACCCTGAGCAAGTTTGCGGACAATACCAAGCTGGGTGGAGCGGCCAACACTCCGGAGAGCTGTGCTGCTATTCAGAGCGACCAGGACAGGCTGGAGAATTGGGCAGAGAGGAACCTTATGAAGTTCAACAAGGACAAGTGAAGTGTCCTGCACCTGAGGAGGAATAACTCCAGGAATCAATACAGAATAGAGGTTGAACTGCTAACGAGCAGCTCCGCAAGAGGGACCTGAGAGTCTTGGTTGACCGCAAGTTAATCATGAGGCAACAGTGTGCCCTCGTGGCCCAGAAGGCCAATCAGGTGGAGGGTTGCCAGCAGGTCAAGGGAGGTGATCCTGCCCCTCTTCTCAGCTCTGGTGAGGCCGCACCTGGAGTATTGGGTGCAGTTCTGGGTTCCCCAGGACAAGAGGGATGCGGAGCTTACAGAGAGGGTCCAGCATAGAGAGACAAAGGTAATTAAGGGACTGGAGTCTCTGTCTAATGAGGAGAGACTAAGCGAGCTGGGCCTGTTTAACCTGGAGATTAGAAGGCAGAGAGGGGATCCGATCTGATATATTTAAATATCTGAAGGGTTACTGTAGGGAGGAAGGGGCCAAACTCTTCTCAGTGGAGGCTAGCGATAGGACAAGGGGCAAGGGGTGTTAGCTGAAACACTGGAGGAACATATGAGGAACAATTTCTCCATATGAGGAACAATTTCTTCACTGTGAGGGTGGCAGACTTCTGGAAGAGACTGTCCAGGGTGATTGTGGAGTCTCCTTCTCTGGAGGTCTTCAAAGCCTGCCTGGATGCCACCCTGGGTGCCACCTGCTCTAGGTGTGCCTGCTTGAGCCGGGGGGTTGGCATAGATGATCTCTAGAGGGCCCTTCCAACCTTAACCACTCTGTGATTCTGTGTTTAATAAAATAAAGCTCATGATTTGAGCTATTCTCTGATTTTTAATCTTTAGTAATTTGATTATATCTGTATGGATATCTTTACCCACCCTGCATCAGTCCTGAATCCTATAAGCTATCTGAAAATGTCCACTTTTGCAGTGGGATTCTGGAACCTCATTAAGACAGGGTAGTAAAAAAGGAAAAGCCTCTCTGTAATGGACTGTAATATTTTAGGAGAACAAGTGTGGGTGATGTTTTGAATCCTATTTAGTATTGAAAAGGTAAAAATAACTGCAACATTTAGATGAGCGGCCAAGGGCAATTTTCAGTATTTGCAGGACAGGTTAGTCAAGTATATACTATCTATATCTTTTTGTTAAATTCTAACTTAAGAACTACTAACATAGCTTTTTTTTTTTTTTTTTTCCTAATAATAAAAATATAGGTCACCTACTTTGTAAAAAGTCATATATTCCACATATAAAAGACAGGAGTCATTACATTTTCTTCTATTTTTTCCCTAGCTGTAGGGCAAGCTGCTTTCTGGATTACAGAATTCTCAAGAAAAGCATGAATTACAAGTAATTACAAGTCTTTTTTTTTTTTTTTTTTTTTTTTAATAGTACTAACCACACACATCATTGGCACTCAAACGATTGTTCACGTACATAAAATTAATTAAGGGAAACAACAAATAATTATTAATACAAGCAAACATTCCCATCTTTTGATTGAAGATATTAACTGTGTTAAATGAGGTCCTCACTCTAGATGATTTTGAATCCATCTCTCTCTGTTTATGGAGGTAAGTGATCCATATATCTCTTGGGAGATGTCATCAGTATATCGATTAGTTCCATCTCCCATGAAGTAATTTTGCACTTGTGATAAGCATGTTAATGAAGACTTTTCTTAAAGCCTCTGCTGCAGAATCAATTAGATAGCAGTATATTTTTTCCAAAACTTCAGGGAATATCCACGAGTGTATGAAAGATTGAAACTAATGGAACAATCTTTTTTTTTTTTCTAAGCAGAATGTAGATTAGAAGTATCCTGCTATCAAAAGTTTGTCTTTAGTAAAGGCAGAACTTATGTTTTGAAGGATATCATATTGTTATAAAAAATATATATATACCAAGAATTTTCATGAGAAGCATTAGTCCAAAATCAGATAGTGGAGGAGTGTACAAATTCTATTGCTGTAATTTCAAACATAAAGGAGTTAATAGGCAGAAGACTACAATCCCATTAGCTGCATTTGCACTGGCAGTGCCTTACTCATCCTTTGGAAAGATATACCAAAAATAAGCAATATGCAAAAWATAAAAGACATGCAAAAAATAGTATTCAATTACTTACTGAATACTAATACGACATCATCATCAAGAAGTGCATTTATCCTACTAATAATAGTTCATTTATTTGACTGAGGCTTCATGTATTGCACATTTTTTTTTTTTCCCCAAAGGGAAAATTGTCTTTGGAAAATTCAGTGCTTTCCTGAAGGGTTCTTCATTTTTTGAGGCAGCAAGTCATGAATGCTTTTTATTTTTCTATTTAATTCAGTAGAAGATTTTCTTGGCATCTTGGACTACCAATTTTAAACCTATCCAAGATTTTTGAAGCTGCTTGTCTATTTCTGCCTGTCACTAATAAATTTATCTCTTTTTTCTTTATGTACCATTTCCGAAGGAAGCCAACCTCAAGTGTTATGCTTTTGTGTCATAACAGCATGCTATTCTTGCTTGCATACTGTTTTTTTTTTCCCCCACATATTAACATAAATTTTGGTTCTTTCTTTCTATTTAGTTCTCTACTTCTTTTATTTTGTACATCCTTTATTATCTTCCTCTGCCAGAAGAAAAGCACACTTTTAGTTTGTATATTATCATCTAATTGATACTAACCATTTGTCTCTGAGGAATTCTTGAGAATCAGCGAAGCTCTAGAGTTCAGCAAAGCTCTCACTTGATCAGGGAACAATATCAAGGAAATTTTTTTTTTCCTCAGGATTAAGCTAAGATAGATACTCATAGATATAGAATTGATATCCATATTATATACTTTGAGAATGAATCCACCTCTTGCACCGTTGCAAGAAAATGAGTTAGGGATGGAGGCCTCTGATGAAGCTGCTGACCTTTTCTTCACAAACATGTGAACCAAATTTAGACACCTGTGCACCCTCAAGATGAGTTCTTGAGCATACGGAGGCAAACTCAGGAAGAAGGCAATATATTCCCAGTCCTGACAGAAGAAGAGGGTTGGATAATGATTTGTGATTTTCATAGAATCATAGAATCATAGAATGCCGAAGGTTGGAAGGGACCTCAGAGGTCATCGAGTCCAACCCCCCTGCTCACGCAGGGTCACCTAGAGCACATGGCACAGGGCTGCATCCAACCGGGTTTTAAAGATCTCCAAAGAAGGAGACTCCACAACCTCTCTGGGCAGCCTGTTCCAGTGCTTTGTCACCCTCACAGTGAAGAAATGCTTCCTTAAGTTCCTGTGGAACTTCCGATGCTTCAGTTTGAAGCCATTTCCTCTAGTCCTATCACTGTCCACCACTGAAAAGAGGCCGCCCCCCTCCTCCTCACTGCCTCCCTTGAGGTATTTATACACGCTGATCAGGTCCCCCCTCAGCCTCCTCTTCTCCAGGCTGAACAGACCCAGCTCTCTCAGCCTTTGTTCATATGGTAGATGTTCCAGACCCCTGATCATCCTGGTAGCCCTGCGCTGGACTCTCTCCAGTAGCTCCACATCCCTCTTGTACTGGGGAGCCCAGAACTGGACGCAGTACTCCAGATGTGGCCTCACCAGGGCTGAGTAGAGGGGGATGATCACTTCCCTCAACCTGCTGGAGACGCTCTTCTTAATGCACCCCAGGATCCCGTTGGCCGTCTTGGCCACCAGGGCACACTGCTGCCTCATGGTCAACTTGTCGTCCACCATGACACCCAGGTCCCTCTCTGCGGGACTGCTCTCCAGCAGGTCCACGCCTAATCTGTACTGGTGTCCAGGGTTATTCCTCCCCAAGTGCAGGACCCTGCACTTGCCCCTGTTGAACCTCATGAGGCTTCTCACCGCCCAGTCCTCCAGTCTGTCCAGGTCCCTCTGGATGGCAGCACAGCCCTCAGGGCTATCAGCTACTCCACCCAGTTTGGAATCATCAGCAAACTTGCTGAGGGAGCACTCCAGCCCTTCATCCAGGTCGTTAATGAATAAGTTGAACAGGATCGGATCGAGGACCGACCCCTGGTGGACACCGCTAATTACAGGTCTCCAACTAGACTCTGTGCCACTGACTACCACTCTCTGCACCCTGCCATCGAGCCAATTCCTAATCCACCTCCCCGTCCGTGCATCTATCCCACACCTTTGGAGCTTGCCCAGGAGGATGCTGTGAGGGACAGTGTCAAAAGCCTTGCTCAAATCCAGATAGATGACATCCACCGCTCTGCCTGATCCTCTGATTTTGGATAAGATTTGATCATAACAGCCTTCAGGAAGATCATTTAAAGGAGTGCCCTGGAACAGAAACTAAAAGAGTGGAGAAAGGTGATCTCTAATCAGCTTTCTTATTCAAAGTATCTTATTCAAATTGTTTAGAATCAAGTCACTTGTTAGTGAAAGAGAGATGAAGAATGTATTTTTCTTCTTTCATCTCCTTCATCTGTTTCTTTGGTATAAACAATTCATAAAATCTAATGTGGAATTTAAATTATTTTGCGGCAGAACATCTCATTCTGATTCTGCAGAGTTAAATTGGTCTCTAACATTGACAGGTACTTCTAATTACTTCTATAATTTAGATAAAATAATAGAAAGATGAACATGGAAGTCTCTGCACCTGGAAGCTATAGTTTCTTCTAAATTCACCCTTTTATATGATATGGCATGTCCTGACATGAAAATAAAGTATTTTTTCTTAAAATACTGAAACAACTTTTTTTAAAAAATGTTAATTACAATAGGTTTTACTCTGCCTACCTCCCCCACCCCCCCAAAAAAAAAAAAAGAAAAAAACAAATGAATCAAAAAAAAACATGTTGCTGAAGACTTTTGTGAAAGTATCCTTCAGACATTTTTTTCCCAAATAGTGAACTTTCTAGCAGATATGAACATTTTGAGCTTTGCATTCTATGAAATATGACAGCAATATTTCACCTTCTTGTCACCTTTGCATATAAATGACAGTAAAAATTGTCAGTAGGGGAAAGACAGCACACAGAACGCAGAAAGAGAAGACAAAAAACTAAGAACTTAGTATTTCTTTTGTCACTGAGATCCTTACAGCTACTCCTTTCTCTTGTATATCAGGTCTCTATTTCTCTACTTCTGTTTACTTCCACAAAGCTTCCCCTGCCCTCCTTTTTCTTCTTTGTCTTTTCTTTTATTTTCCCCTTTCTTGTATTTCATATAGGGCTTATAGTTAAAATTATAATATTCATGTTTAACCAGAAGAATTAATTAGAAATAAAAAAAACCACATGTCCAAACTAGAAGTAGCCGTTTTACATTCAATGAAGAGAAATATGCACTTGCAAAATAATATTTTGTTTTAATGGACTGTTTTAGAACCTTAATCTCTCCTTTGGCTATAAGAAGAGACTAAAATCTTACTTCTTAAAATTTAGAAATAGAAAAGAATAGAGGAATCCTATCTTAAGTTTCTAATCAGAAAAATAAAAGACAAAAGTAGCTGCAGAATTTAAAAATATGTTTAAGTGCGTTATAATTCTCAGTAATTTTCATGAAGAACTTACACACCAGATTGTGGTATGTGTAATTAATTTGAATTATTTCTCAGTACCTTTAAGTATTAATGTCTTGTGTCATATTTACATTATTCAGTTCTTAGGACAAACTGTATACTTGTCATTTATCTTTTCAGTGGAGCAGTATAGTCCCAAGGGATGCTGCCTTTTTAAATTGGCTTCTTCCAGCTAAGTGTTTGACATGGTATGCGGTTAGTCAGAGTGGCAGAATGTGTCTCTGTTGGATAAAAAATTAGGGCCAAGCACATGGATGAGGTAACATCTCAAATTCATTTAGATATATTTATGCTGATAAATGGAAAGGAGGAATTTGGGGAGGAAATGAGAAAGACAAAAGCTTGGATAGAAGTCGAACTGGCCACTGCTGTAAAAGACAACAAAAAAATGCTTCTTCAAATACATTAACAAGAGGATGGCCAAGTTGAATCTCCGTCCTTTATTGGATGTAACGGGGAATATTGTCGCCAAGGCTGAGGTACTTAATGCCTTCCTTACCTCAGTCTTTAACACTTAGATCCTCAAGACACTTGCCCCCCCAGAGCTGAAAGATATCTACAGAGTACAGAATAACCCCCCATAATTCATGAGGAAACAGTCGGTGACCTGTTATTCCACTTGAACACCCACAAGTCTATGGGGCCAGATGGGGTCCCCCTGAGGGTTCTGAGGGAGCTCGTGGAAGTGCTTGCCAAGTCACACTTCATTATCTGTTAGCAGTCCTGGTCAACAGAGGAGGTCTCAGATGGCTGGAGACTGGCCAATATGATACCCATCTACAAGAAGGGTTGGATAGAGGATTTGGAGAACTGCAGATCTGTCAGCCTGACCTTGGTATCAGGGAAAGTTATGAGCAGATCATCTTGAGGGCGATCACCCAAAATACATGCGACAACAAGGGGATCAGATCCAGCCATCTCCTGGTGACCTGCCTACTAGACAAGGGAAAGGACATGTGGACATGTGACGGATATGCTCCTTTCCCAACTCAACCTGACCTGTACATTACATCTAGCCCTATTCAGTTGCTAACCACCAGTGATTTATCTAATCCTGATAGGCGCCACCATCCTGATTTCTTCTACTCAGACGGCAACATAACAGTCAACATAACTAACTGATGACTCAATGGGAGGGTATCCCAAGATAATTGTGAGTTATCTTGAGCCTCCAGGCAGTAAATAATAAGTGACCTTGCCACAGAATCTCATGAAAATATTGTCTATATCAATAAATCCTATTATTATTTCTTTCATTCGAGTGAAGTGCATTTTTTCACTCATCTCCCACCCCCAGCCACCACTTGTTCTGTGACAGGACATGGTCTACTTAGACTTCAGTATGGCCTCTAACACAGTGTTCTGGAGATGCTGGCAGCTCATGGCTTAGGCAAATGTACTCTTGCCTGGATGAAGAACTGACTGGCAGGTCAAACCCAGAGAATGGTGGTGAATGGAGTTAAATCCAGCTGATGACTGGCCAGGCGTGGTATTCTTCCAAGGATGGTGTTGGGGACAGTCCTTTTTAACATCTTTATCAATGATCTGGATGAGGGGATGGAGTGTGCACTCAGCAAATCTGCAGACGACAAAAAGCTGTGAGGAAGAGTTGATCTGCCTGAGGATAGGATGGCTCTGCAGAAGGATCTGGACAGGTTGGATCAATGGGCAGAGGTGAAACATATGAGGTCAAGTGCCAGGTCCTGCACTTTGATCACAATAAGCTCATGCAAAGCTACATGCTTGAAGTAGGGTGGCTGGAGRTATATGTGGCAGAAAAGGATCTGAGAGTGTTGTTTGACAGACAGTTGAACATGAGCCAGTAATATGCCCAGGTGGCCAAGACCAACAGCATCCTGGCTTGTATGAGGAATAGTGTAGCCAAAAGGACCAGGAAAGTGTTGCCTAGACTAGATGATCTCTATAGGACCCTTCCAAACTTAACCATTCTGTGATTCTGTGAAGTGTTCATTCCCCTGTACTCACTGCTGGTGAGGTCGCACCTTGGATATTCGATTGAGTTTTGGGCTCCCCTGTTGGGGCCCATTCCAACAGTGGCTGTACAGTGCCCATAAGCAGATGCCTTGTTAGTAGATAACCAACTTCAAGGCCAACAGTGTACTTGTTCCATCAGTGGATCAAAAACAAAGGCCGCTGTCCAGCTGCTGTGTGACCATGAAGCTGATTGGAGAGTAGCTGTGGCACACTTATTTTTAGGCATAAAACATATTGTATCTGGAACCTTATAAGTAAACTTACAAGGGATTGGATGCTAGCCTCTGAGACAGTGACAAGACAGAGGTGAGAGAAGAGTGTGTAAAATCATGATTGCTTAGGGGTGCGGCTTACAGCTTACTGTATAAAAGTGTGCTGGAATCTGCAATAAACGAAGCATTGACACCCTTGTCGGACAGGTGTTGAGTGACCTTGAGAGCAGAATAAGCGACAAGTGGTCATTGTTAGGAGAACGGTTGAGGAGACCTTTAGAACAACCTGGGACTGCTGAAATGATCATGTTGATGACTATCATACATCTTGTCTTGACTGGCAGCAGTTTGCTGATTCATGAGATAGATCCCAGACAAAATATGTGAGTAACGTGGGTGCATCAGATGGGCCAGTCTGATTTCTGCTTGTCCCTCGCAACACCAGGAGATCTTTTTCAGACATGTCTCATTGGCTATCCTTACGTAAATGTAGTAGAATATCGAGATTGGGTCTCTGAGAACCCCAGTTGGCACAACAATTGCACCTCAGAATTGCGTGGGGGCTGTGATTTCCACTCCTGGCCTTCCATGAACCACTCCTGTGTTCAGAAACAACTGATAGAAAGTCTAAATGTAACCACTCCTTTCCCTTTGCAGGAATTAGAGCTTATGGGTTCTCCACAACCTTATACATTAGGGAATGTCTCTAATTTACCAGGTTATGACAAGATAGAGCCACCAGTTCAGCTCTATAATGGCATGGGGGGTATAATTTTTGGGGATCTCGTTAAGCAGCGGCGGGCCAAAGAAGGCATTCCAGGTTTATTTGTTAGTCGCCAGAACGTTACAGGTTATGCAGGCTGCTGGGACAATGTAACAAAGGGCTTTCAGGTAATACACGCTACTGGCGGGTACCAACTACCTCCTGGTAATTTTCTAATTTGTGGGGATCGGGCCTGGCCTGGCATCCCTATCCGCCCAGTCAGTGGTCCCTGTTATCTGAGAAAACTGACAATGTTTACTCCCAAGTTTCGACAGTGGAAGAATTGGACCGAAACAGTTCGACGGATCTGTACCCATAAGAAGCGAAGTGTGTCTCAGTTTGGACCTGATTGTGAGGACCATGTTGAGCTTGACTCCTGCACGGTGACCTTCTTTACGTCGCTTCTTGCACCCGGTGTGCGGGCCACTCGTAACTGGAGGAGTTTAAAAAATATGGCATGTTGGAGCCTTAAGCAGTTTAATACCACATCTAACATACTGTCGAGTCTCTTGCAGGATGTGGACAGTATACGCCATGCCGTACTACAGAATTGAGCAGCGACTGACTTCCAGTTGCTGGCCCAAGGTCACGGTTGCGAAGACTTTGAGGGAATGTGCTGCCTGAACCTATCCGATCATTCCAAAAGTATACACAAACAACTGCAGACCTACGGGATCGCATGAGCCACGTAGTTGACCATACGTCTCCTTGGGATTCCTGGTTAGCTTCCCTTGGCATCACTGGCTGGTTGCGGGGCATAGTTAAGCAAGTTATGCTTGCTTTCTTGCTTGTAGCTATCCTTGTGTTTTTCTGCTTGCTCTCATGTATTAAACGAAGTTTGGAGAGAACTGTATTGCAGGCCTGGGTTGTGCAAAAGGGAAAAGAGGGAATTTTTGAGGGTATTTTAGCTGATGGCGGGCATGGCGTACTAATGCAGGCC
The DNA here is from genome assembly GCF_003342845.1 of Nothoprocta perdicaria. NCBI lineage: Eukaryota > Metazoa > Chordata > Aves > Tinamiformes > Tinamidae > Nothoprocta > Nothoprocta perdicaria. Next base: position 149,755 of record NW_020455657.1, read on the forward strand.
TGTCTGCACAACCCAGGCCTAGAAAAGATGCTGCCTGGTGACCTTGAACTGTCCTCGRCAGGAAGATCATGGGAAAGTGAAATGGTAAAGCTGTAAACAGAATACCTGAACCAGAATCATCAACACATAGAAGACCAAAGACCCTTAGGGAAAAGCTGCATAACAATAAGATGCGCCTCCTGCCACGTACTGGCCCTACATGTCAGGACATGCCGGTTAAAAAAAAAAAAAAAATTTGGATCTGAGACGGGGAGAAACTCTCCCGTCCATGAAGGAATGATCGGTCTCGCTGGTCACGTGGATTAAGGAACTCAGGGTGTTTCTTTTTCTTTTTTTCTTCCTTTTCTTTTTCTTCAAATTTAGAGTGTGTTTGTAATAATTCTAATAATCATACTTTGTGTGTTACAATGCTTATACAGTAAGTTTAACTGAACTACCAAACAAATCTGGGTTGCTACGATGCCTGAGCAGATTGCACATAGCATAATCATTCAACACAAATCATCGATCTCCTTAAGATAAAATAAAGGGCGGAGATGTTGGGGCCCACTCCAAGGACATCCGTACAGTGCCTATTAGCAGGCAGGATGCCTTGTTAGTAGATAACCAACTTCAAGGCCGACAGTGTACTTGTTCCATCAGCGGATCGAAAACAAAGGCAGCTGTCCAGCTGCTGTGTGACCATGAAGCTGATTGGAGAGTAGCTGTTGTGCACTTGTTTTTAGGCATAAAACGTATTGTATCTGGAACCTTATAGGTAAACTTATAAGGGATTGGATGCCAGCCCCTGGGACAGTGGCAAGACAGAGGCGAGAGGAGAGTGTGTAAAATCATGATTGGTCAGGGGTGCGRCTTACRGYTYASTSTATAAAAGTGTGCTGGAATCTGCAATAAACGGAGCATTGACTTAATCTCTATGAGACTTCGTCTTTGACTCTGGACGCTCCCTCACATCACTCCCCACTACAATAAAGACATTGAGGCACTGGAGTGTGTCCAAAGAAGGGCAACGAAGTTGGTGAAGGGGCTGGAGCATAGACATTATGAGGAGTGGCTGAGGGAGCCAGGATTATTTACTCTGGAGAAGAAACTCAGGGGAGACTTTATCACTCTCTCCATCTACCCTAAAGGAGATTGTAGTGAGGCAGGAGTTGATGTCTGTTGTGGTGTGATGGGGGGACAGGGCATGAAAATTTGGTCAGAGATGAATCCCATTGCGTTCCAGCCAATCCTCAAAGGTTAGAGGGACTGGGGGCAGCTGGACTTATTTCTCTATTGTGGGGTACTGAGGAGCAGGGTTGTGAGGTACTGAGGAGCAGGGTCCTCAATCTGGGGAATCTTCAGGTAGATCCTCACAAGTCACTGCACATGCTTCACCTTGATCCATTCCTTGATTCAGCTCATATGGTCAGCAGGTATTTCCCCTTTTGTTTTACTCCAGAGACTCTGGTCTCTGGAGGCAGACCTTGTATAGGCTTTTAGTGTCTCAAAAAAGGGTTCACCTGCTACTCCTGTGTTCTTTGAGATTGATGGATTAACATTTTGTATACAAAAAAACCTGTGTTTGTATTACTTTAATCTTATGAAAGATGAAAACACACCAGCTATGTGTGTGTAACTATCTGAGTGATAAGTATGGATAATGGATATCTTTAAAGAGTTAAGGAGGAAGAAAATTATATTTTGAACCATATGCCAGGCATCTTTCTCAGGCAAAATACTCATGGGGAAACAAGTCGTATTATACACAATCCAGTATATTAAATTGCATTTATGTTTGCATTCCTAAATTTATGCAAATAATATTCTAAACCTGCGTTTACTGGAAATTTTTATTCTTTTTTTTTTTTTTCTGTGGATTAGAGTTTCTTTGCACTATTTTAGTGAATTACCATCTCATTTTGCAGAGTATGTTTTATTGACAGTAGAGGCTTCAGATATCTTCTGAAAGTCAACTGACTGCTTAAGTGTTTAAATGAAAGAAATTGAAGTTTTGCATCAAGGTCGGATTCTTATTAGGAAAGTTAAAATGTTTTTCATATTCAAAATTACAATTCTTAACATAAAAATAATCGAGTATAAATGATAAAGCATACTGTTAACTTCACTAAAAATTGACAAGATACAGTTAACTCTGTATCCAAGGGCAGAGAGCAACATACTAAATTAATGCCTTTGATGTGTGTGGGCAGTAATGACGGTTACAAGGCTTGTTCTTGCAGCATGATACATTAGTAGGATTTGTGTCACCTAGTTCTAGATGTCTGAAGAATGAAAGTCTAAGATATCCTACAAATTCTTTAGTTGCCAGACAAAACAGTGTCTGGGCAAAACAGACTATTGGAATGTGTCTGAGCTTTTGGAGCAATTGAGAACATTTGGAAAACCCCTTTAGGGGGTAACATGATCATATGGCCAAAAAGTAGATATCCAGGCTCAGATAAAACCACTCATGCAAATACATCTACTTGTAAGGTACCCCGTGATACAGCTGGTACAGCTGGTACAGCTGATACAGCGAGCTCATACCCCTTATAGGTTCTGTGCTATTGCTGCTAGTCTGACCGGGATATTTGAGATCATCTGTTATGTGTTTCAAAGAGTAATAGATGCCTGTGCGTGAACAATTGATTAATCAGTAGAAGATGAATCATATTCTACAGTGTGTTTTTCTTTTGTCTTAAGATAAAATGTGTTTATTCATTAATGTAGATTTATAGGAACATCTAGACCTTTACATCCTTCCAATATCAACTTCCAGGACCTTCTGACTTGCTGCTAGTCCCTTGCCTTTACTACTCTGTGCCTGATCTCGTCCTTATCCACTCAGACTACAGTCAAACCTCTCTTCCATATATCTTCCCACCCTTTCAACTGATCTTTCCTCCTCCCTGCTTTCTTCCTCTTTTAGCCCTCAGCTATACAGCTATCCTGTGCTCTCACCACTGACAATGCAGTAGTTCTCCTCACCCAAAATAATGTTTTGCCATTTGACTTTTTTTATTTTTTATTTTTTAAAATATCATCAGCTCTTTAAAGCTCTGCCATGCCTTTCTGAACCTGGTGTGTGCAGGACAGATCTCACCTAAATCTACAGAGAGATTCAACTGCCTCCATTCCAGTTCTTCCTGTCTCTTCTCCAGCTCTCTTAATTACTTTTCTCTTAGCAATATTTTGACTCTGTCCCCTTTCACCTCTGTTCTGCTCTCTCTGTCTGCCCCCATGCTCCCTGTTTACGTCCTTCTAATACAGCCTTTTATAGCTTCATGCTCACAGACCTGAAAAGCTCTGATCTGCACTCCTGGACATTATTTCTTTTGATGAACTACTTAATTTTAATTGTAATATTTAATTTTAAAGTATTTGGTAAATGAATCTTGTTGACACACAGATTAATTATTGCTTAGCAACAGACAGAAGAATCTACAGCTACAGCATCACATCTGAGAAAGGTATATTGGTCTAAAATATTCAATGACACAAGAAAATAAGATTCACTGTAAAGAAAACTTAGTGTACTTTAACCCTTCATTGATAAATTCAGAGACAGATCAGCCAAAGTAATACTGGCTGTGTTTTACAAAAAAAAAAAAAAAAAAGCTATTTAATGCTTATTCAGCTTTTTAACACACTGTGGAAGGGATTGGTTAGAGTGGGTCATACATCAATTTATTAAAATGCTGTTTCCAAGTCCTCACAGCTGACTGAAATATTTCATATGTAATTCATCTGAAACCAAACCGTGCAGGCTGATGTATTAAATCTTGATATGAAATGTTTTCTACCTAATGCATCATAGTGCATTTTTAAAACATGATGATTTAGTGCAGTTGCAGCACGTGAATTAAATTTAGAGTTTCTTTAAGGAAAACAAGGTAGTTAATATGTTCCTAGTTCAGTTGCCATTTTTGATCATGTTTCATCTTCATTTTTCACTTAGAAACAGTTACTTTTACAATAGATCTGAAATGTATATTATCTACTCTAATATAGCCATACCCAGACTGTAGCTGTGAAGATAGAATCTGCTGATGCACATCAAGACTAACTTCTAATAGCCAGGAATATCTCATTTATTTCCACTATACAAAAAGAGGCACCAGTACTGAACATAACATACCTTTTTACTTTTGCCATAAATTCAAAGAACAATTAATCAAGTGTCATTTGTATCAGCTCACCTGCCTGCCTCTTCCAGAACTTCTGTCCTCCAAAACAAATCAAAACAACAAACAAGCAAACGGTGTGCGTTTTCTCATCCAAATTTGAAATAAATTGATATGCTTCTGTGCATGATCTGAAATTAAGCAAAATGGGTTTTTTTTGTTTGGTTGGTTTTTTTCTTTTTTTTTTTTTTTTTTTTTTTTTGTGTGTGTGTATGTGTCTTACACAATCTTCTATTGCTAGTTAGCTTAAAAATGTACCAGTCCATGTAGGAGAAGGATATCTTTTAAGGGACCTAAAAAAGTCTCAAGGCAATCCATAAGAGATTTTTCTTGCCCACTATATACCCACTGTGTCTTTTGGAGCCTTAAGCTTTTGCATTTTGCATGAAAATCTTTAGTCTTCCTAAAGCAAGACCAAAGCAGAAGACCCAGGCCACCCTCAGTCCTGCTTCGCTGGGCAGTTGTTGAGCTTTTCTGCACTCAGACTTTTATGTAAAGATCTTCTGATATCCTGCTGCCTATTTTTTATTAAGATCTGGTATTGTGCCCTTTGTGGGCATGTTGGGTATTCTTACGGTTACATTACAGAGGCTACACCAGGTACAGCAGGGACCTCATCCCGTTTGCGTACTCTGCACATTGACSCTGCAGGCAACCAAACTCTGATGTGAGGCTCTAACCACAGTCACAGAGTGTTAAATTCTTGGTGAAACTGTGACTCCCTCAGTGATTCCTGAGTTTAGCCACGATCCTCTGTAATTCTGCTAATTTATTCTCATGATTAAAAAAAAAAAAAAAAAAAGTGGGGGGGAAGGTGGGGATTTAATCTTGCAATATCTTTCTTTTCTTACTTTTGTTGCACAGTACCTTAAGAGTACTTTTGTAATTCCAAGGGCCTTCCACTGGATATTTTTAAGCCTTCACCTGCAACATGGAAATTAATCTTTCATTTAAGCTGCTGTAGGAGTATTTTTCTGGTTTTACTTTCATGCAATAGTTTTCATTTTGTCATTCTCATGGACTTATACCTCTAAGAACCAACACTGTTAGGGTGGATTATTATAGGAAATGATTGCCATTGGCATGAGAATTATCCCTTTTTCTCTCTCCTTTCCCACCGTTCCCATACATTTCTTATTCTTTTTTTTCCTTTTTTTTTTTGTTGTCATTTCCTTTATACTAGTGAAAAACAAAACATAGTACACAACCAAGTAGATAATAGTAATTGAAATATCAGATAAACATTACCTACTAATATGTATGCATGACACTTCACAGGTACTCACAGTATGTACATTAATCAATACCTGCACCTGATCAAATCATGTTCTAATCAGCACTAACAGCATCATATATGCAAACAATTCATAGGGAGTTTGAGCAGACTCTTATAAATATATATATATATAATTACTATCAGAAGAATATTATGAGGGTTCACTTGCTGCACTGGAGAGGATGCCCAGAGATCACTAGTGTAAGATACTCCTCTTGGTTCAGTTCCTTGCTGGCTTCTGGCAGGAGTTTTTCCTTTCTGTTTTATTTTCTGTGTCTCTTTCCTTCCCTACAAAGTGATTTTTACCTTTAGAGTCATGCTATCATGTGTGCTATCAAATATAGACCCTAAAAATTACTTCCATCTTTAATGGAAGAAAGATGAGGGAAACCTGTGGTGAACTTCACCATATTTGTCCATCCGTTGTGATGTCTTGTGTGACTAACAGTCTCCAAAATGGCTTTGGATGTATAGGATTATGTATGTAATGTTCTCCTCATGATACAGGTAGAAAGCTCTTTCTCAGTTTGGAACTGACCTCAGAAAAAAGACTATACACCATAAGTTTAATAAGCGATATAAGTCCAAGAAGTAGTCAGGAGGAAAGTGTTGTGGAGGATCAAATGGACACCACTACACAATCAATGTGATCAAGTGAATGCCATTTATTAAAGCCGAGATAGCTCTTAATATACTAAACTGGTGCGCGTAAACTATCCATCTTATTGGACGGTTGCAGTTGTTCACGTGAATTCAGCTTGTGTTAATCCTCCTTCAAAGTTCCTTATCAGAGGCCAGGAGTTGTTTGCTTCATTTCCTTCCTTATCAGACATCTGGTAGTTGTTTACTTCACTTCTTAAACATCAACCAGCTTCACATTGTCCATAAAGGCTGGATTGCTCACATGTCCATTCCCTGCAAGAAATTCCTCCACAGGAAAGTTCTTCCAGAGTTCTAAAATCATGTTATGTAGTCGATCTTCTTGCTGTTCTTAAACTATGAGTCTTTATAGAATTTGACTAGGGCCAAGCTAAGTATGTATAAACGTCACAGAATCACAGAATAGTTGAAGTTGGAAAGGACCTCTAGATATTATCTAGTCCAAATCCTCTGCTCCAGCTAGAGCATATGGCACAGAGTCACATTGAGGCAGGTTTTGCAGAACTGAACAGAAGGAGACTCCACAGATTCCTCGGGCAGCCTTTTCCAAGGTTCTCTCACCCTTATGGTAAAGACGTACTTCTTCATACAGAGATGGAACTTCCTGCATTTTAATTCATATGCATTACCCCTTGTGCTGTCACTGACCACCAACAAGAAGAGTTGGGAGTCCCCATCTTCTTTTCATTTCCATTCAAGTATTTGTACATGTTGATCAGATCCCCTCTCAATCTTCTCTTCTCCAAGCTAAAGAAGCTGAGCTTGCTTAGTCTTTTCACAGAATCACAGAAAGGTTGAGGTTGGAAGGGACCCCTACAGATCATCTAGTCCAACCTTCCTGCTCCAGTAGGGAGACCTAGAGTGCGGGGCACAGGGTGGCATCCAGGCAGGTTTTGAAGATCTTCAGAAAAGGAGACTCCATGACATCCATGGACAGTCTCTTCCAGGAGTCAGTCACCCTCACAGTGAAGAAGCTTTTCCTCACATGGAGATGGAACTTTCTGTGTTTCAACTTGTATCCATTGCATCTTGTCCTATCACCACCATCACTGAGAAGAGTGTAGCCCCTTCCTCCCTACATTCCACTTTCAGGTACTTATACATATTAATCAGGTGCCCTCTCAACCTTCTCTTCTCCAGGGAAAACAGGCCTAACTCACTCAGTCTCTCCTTGTACAACAGGTACTCCAGTCCTTTAATCATCCTGGTTGCCCTCCACTGGACCCCCTCTAGAAGTTCCACATCCCTCTTATACTGGGGAGCCCAGAACCGCACCCAATACTCCAGATGCAGCCTAACCAGAGCTGAGGAGAGGGCAGGATCACCTCCCTTAACCTGCTGGCAACACTCTTCCCCCTAATGCAGGCCAGAATCCCATTGGCCTTCTTCCCATTGGCCATGACAGCACACTGCTGCCTCATGGTTAACTTGGTGTCAACCGGAACTCCCAGGTCCCTCTCTGCAGAGCTGCTCTCCAGCAGGTCAACCCCTATTCTCTATTGATGCCAGTAGTTATTCCTCCCCAGGTGCAGGACCCCTTGACTTGTCTTTGTTGAACCTCATGAGGTTCCTCTCTGGAACCGGGCCCAGTACTGACCCCTGGGGGACACCATTGGCCACAGGTCTCCAACTGAACTCGGCCCCATATATCACCACCCTCTGAGCTCTGCCATCCAGCCAGTTCTCAAGGCACTTCACTGTGCACTCATCCAGTCCACACTTCCAGAACTTACCTATGAGAATATTAAGGGATACAGTGTCAAAAGCCTTGCTGAAGTCAAAGCTTCATGGCTTTGGAAAGCCAACATCCATAGCTTTCCTCCCATCCATCTGGCCAGTCATCCCACCGTAGAAGGCTATCATCAGATTTGTCTAGCATGATTTCCCTTGGTGAATCCATGCCAACTACTCCTGATGACCTTCTTTTCTTTGACATGTCTGAAGATGCTCTCTAGGATGAGCTGCTCCATCACCTTACCAGGAATGGAGGTGAGGCTCACCAGCTTGTAGTTTCCCAGCAACTCTCTCTTGCCCTTTTTGAAGACTGGAGTGATGTTTGCTCTCTTCCAGTCCTCTGGCACCTCCCCCGCTCACCAGGACCTCTCGAAGATGATGGAGAGCTGAGCTGAGCAACATCCACTGACACTTCCCTGAACACTCTTGGGTGCATCCTATCAGGACCCTTAGACTTATGGGTGTCCATTTTGTTTAAATATTTTATAAACCAGTCCTCATCAAACAATGTAAAATTTTCCCCTCTCCCAGTTTTCTCTCTTGTATCTGGGTTCTAGCCTTAGCAACTAACCTTAGCAGTAAAGACAGAGCAAAGAAGGCATTTAGTTACTCCACCTTCTCCATATCCTCCATCACCAAAGCACCCACCTTGTTCTTYAGCAGACTCATGATTTCTCAAGTCTTCCTCTTGCTGCTAATGTATGCGTAGAAGCCCTTCCTGTTGTCCCTGACACCTCTTGCTCACTCTAATTTCAAACAGGTCTTGGCCTTCCTCGTTGCATCATTGAATTCTCTGACAGTGTGCCTCTATTTTTCTCATGTGGTCTTGGCCCTTCTTTCATATTGTGCATGCTCTCTTTTTTTCTGTTTGTCTTCCCAAGAGCTCCTCCCAACCACACAGGTCTCCTGCTCCCCTTGTTCAAACTCTTTCTTATAGAAATGCACCAACCCTCAGCCTTCCTCGTTGCATCACTGAATTCTCTGACAATGTGCCTCTATTTTTCTCATGTGGTCTTGGCCCTTCTTTCATATTGTGCATGCTCTCTTTTTTTCTGTTTGTCTTCCCAAGAGCTCCTCCCAACCACACAGGTCTCCTGCTCCCCTTGTTCAAACTCTTTCTTATAGAAATGCACCAACCCTCAGCTTGGAGAAAGCAGTGCTTGAATTTTAGTCAGCTCTTCTGAACCCACTTTCTTTCTAGGGCTCTGACCCAGGGGATTCCTCCAAGAAGGTTTCTGAAGAGGTCAGTTAACTCTCTTGAAGTCCAGCAATCCTACTTCTTGCCCAGCTTCACGATCGCAAAATCGTGAATACCAACATTTCATGGTCACTGCAGCCAAGCCTGCCATCAACTTTCACCTTTCCAACTAGACCATCTCTGTTAGTATCAGGTCTAGTAGTGCCACTGTCCTCGTTGGCTCATCTACCACCTGCAACCTGCATCAAGAAGCTACTTGCAATGTTCTGCAGAAATCTCCATGACTATTCCTAGCTGGGTGGTCATCCAAGTGGACATCAGGTTGGTTGAATTCCGCTATAAGGATCAGGGCCTGTAATTGTTTAGATCTTAATGAAGGTTTTTAAAACTTAACAAAGTTTTTAATAGATATCAAGGTAATTTCCCTGTACAGTATTTTCAAGATCAAAGTAAAACATAGATTACTTTGAGGACAATGGTGATGTCATTCGACACATCAGCCACAAGTGCAAGATGTCTTAAGATACAATTTTGACGATCACTGAATAATAATAATAATAATAATAATAATAATAATAATAATAATAATAATAATAATCAAGACAGGTGGACTTACACCTTTGTCCTGCATCTTTCTTTTCACCTGGCTTTTATGTATAAATTATAATGCAATTAAAGGAAATTCTAATTATCAAATATTTTAACTCTATAATTGCACTCTAGAATTTAATTTTGAGAGTAAATACAATTGTGTAAAGAAGCAAGCTGTATCTTTAAAAAAACCTTGCAGTCAACAATACCAAAGCTAAATACTTCAGACACACACTGTACAACAACATTTATGTTCATTGAAATAAGACTAATAATGATGTTTAAAGTCATGAGGCAGTAGGTCAAAATGTGTTTTTTTTTTTTTTTCTATATTACAGAAGATTTCATATAATGCATTCTTTAATAGCCATGGACACAATAGTACCTTTTATTTCATCTGTAATTAAGAAAGGTAGTAAACTGTCTTATACAGAATATTTTTTTTGAATTCACTCAACCATGTAAGCTGGAAAATAAAATGTGTTAAGAATTAAAGGTAGCTGGATAAAATTTGGATATACTAATACGGATTAGACAGATATTTATCTTCTGGAATTATTTTAAAAAGGATAATCGATAGATGAAAGCAGCTTCAGGCATTGCAGTTTGACATTAATCCAAAGCAAAAATACAAGGAAAAGAATCATGCATATAGAATAAATCAGTAAAAACTAGGGAGTTTTAGAAATATGACTGTCAAAAATGTGATTTTATAGAAATTAAATCTTGTCAAAAATGGTGTATTGTCTCTAATGCAGTTACATCTCTGTGGGAAATGAAGCAGTTCTTATTGACTTAAAAACCTCTTCTACCTTGGAGAGTGGGCTGGAGCTCTATACCGGTAATGCTTTATGGGTGCAAAAGTGTGAACGAGGACATGCCACTTTAGACAACATTTGGCTTTATGGAATTTCAGGATCATTTCATGGTATCTCAATTAGCAGACAGTAAATAGTTGCCTGAGAGGTGATAGTTCTTAGTCTTTCTCTCTTTAGAAGATTAATCTCTCTCTCTTTATAACTGTTCACAAAAATATTTGCTATCCTTTTCAGTGAAAAGTCAAATACTGCTGAAGTTTAAAATTTCACTACAAGTTTTACCAAACCTTGTGTTTCTGAAATATTCGTATATATTTTTTCCTTATCCTCTCTCAACTATTCTTTCTAAGCTCTAAGCTAGAAAAAAATGGAAAAAAAAAAAAAAAAAAAGATATAACAAGATGCTATATATAGGTGGACATTCAGAGCTAGATAGCTTGCACTTAATTTTAATGCATAAATATAATGGTTCAATTAAGATCACATATGCCCTAGGCTCACTCTTTAGTCAATGGAGAAAAATAGGTATCACTAGATGGTAATTCGGATCTTAACTGCAGGAATCTCTGTTTGTCTGTTACAAACGCTTTCTGTACGTAAATGCCCTAAGTATTCTAGGAAGGAATAAATCTATCTTTGACATATTAATAGGCCTACACTTAATTACCTAAAAACTTGAATGCTCAAATTCTAATTGCATTACTATACCTGGCAGTTTCATTACTTAATTTTTCTAGTTATGGAACAATCTGCTTCTAGGAATAGCCACAGCTGCCAGGCAGCCAGGAACATTGCTCCATCAGACATCTAAGCACTCTTGTGATCTCCTAACAAGATATCCCTTTGCCTGTTTCAAAGGTCACTCATCAGTTTGAACAGGTGCAAAATACAGTCAGGGTCTCTAAATATATCAGATTTTTCCAATAGCTTTGCACTTAGCATATTCGGCATGTGCTTTTGTTTCTTTGTGTATTTTAATTTTACAAATAATGACTTTCACAGTTTTTGAGAAAAAAAAATCTCTAACCATTAAATGGGATCACTCAGTTAACAAAGTCTGTTTTTATGTATCTTACTTTTAAAAATGCAAATCTCATTATTTACTGTTTTTTTTGCTTGTTAGTCCTAGGACTTAAAGGATTCAACAAATTCTAACTTCCTTTTTTTTTTTTTTTTTTTTTTTTTTTTTTTTTTTTTTTTNTTTTTTTTTTTTTTTTTTTTTTTTTTTTTTTTTTTTTTTTTTTTTTTTTTTTTTTCCTGATAAATATTTCTGGTTTTGCCTTGTTCTGATTCAGACTGGACATTAGAAAGACCTTTTTTTTCACCAGAGATGTAGTGTAGCACTGGATATATTTACCTTGGGAGGTTGTGAGATCTTTCTCCGTCTTTGAAAGTTTTCAATACCGGACAAGATAAAGACATGTCTGTCCTGATTTAATGTCAGCAGCAATTCCACATGAGTAGAAGATTATAGAAGACAGCCTCCAAAGTTCTCATACAAAAAATATTTTTGTCATTCTATGATTTTATTTAAAAATAGATTCCAGGGCCTAGACTGACACTTTATATCTTGTTTAAACACTACATCTGAACTGCAGTTTCTTTGGTAGGCATAAACTGGATGGATATCACAAATAAGATAATTTAATATATATAAAAAATATTTGTAGGAACAAAAATCTAATCTATTAGGTCTCTCTGATTTGATTTGGGATACAAAGCAGAATATCGTGCAGAAAGTGTTCATGAAATCTGTGCTTATGTATTGTTTTTCTTWAAAAAAAAAAAGATTTTTTTTGAGACTTTCTTAGTGTCCTGAGTCATAATACATTCTAATATAGTGAAGAGTTCACTTGCATAATTTACTTAGTAGAATTATTATTATTAGAGTGGTAACAAAAAAAGTACAAAAACAAATCTGCAGTTGATAGTACTCAAGAATAAAAGTTTTCAGTTGCTATATGACATCTTCATTCTGGATCTATTCTGAGACTGTAATCTTTACCTCATAGGACTTTGGACTTGTTTTATGTCCTGCTATTGACTTTCAGGTATAAGAGTTAACAGATTCTAAAAGTTAAAACTTCATCTGACTTTGAGCTAATGAAAACAGAAATGAGACGCTGAAATATTCAGCACAATTGACATGTTCATAAAAAAAAGAAAATGATTTATGAAATAAGGTAAACTAAAAGATTTGATTTATTCTCTGCCATGTGTTTTACAATTCTCAAGGCACTTATAATACCGAGATAAATGTGATTGCACTAGCGACACCTACAGAGAAGATTCACCATTGATTTTTGTTCTTAAAATAAGATTTTACTGTGACTATATCCTATGTTGTCATGGTAACTATTATTCTGCTGGAAAATAAGTAAACCTCTTGATATCTCATATCCAACACTGGTGATATCATATGTTATCATGATACTGAATTATCATTCTGCTAGAAAATAAGTAAATTCTCCTGATGTCTCATACTGGATGTGAGATCTACCTAATCAATCTACCTAAAGAATAAATTCTGTCTAGACGTAATAAAAAGAATCGAAGTTTTACTATATCCAATATTAAGGACACAAAGCTAGCTGTGCCCTTTAACAGAACGTCTTTTTGATAGCAGTACCTTTTCAGTTCTGTAAAATTTTCTGCTTATGAGTATCTTTATCTTCTCTTTTCTCTTTCCCTTAATATACTAGAGAAATAGTGATGTTCACTTGGTATAATGTAATGCTTTTATTCACTTTCTAGGTGGTTCAGCTGATCTTGGTCATTGGTGTACGCATTTTCAAGAAATTAAATAATACGACAATTAGTGATCTTTTGTCCCAAATTTTACTTTATTCATACTATATTTTTATAGTATATCATCCTTTCATTTGTAATTGAGTTTTTTATTTGATGCTTTTTTTAATAGACTTAGTCCTCCGTTTTTTTTGTCAGTTGTTATCTCCTGATAAACACTTATGTAGCAGTATTCGCAGAAGCAGTGCCATTAAAAACAGCCTCCCAGTCACCAAATACAGTTCAGGGGGTTACAAAAGCCCTTTCCTACATGAGGCTAGCAATACAAAACCAAACTGAGCTTATCATTTGCTATAGTTCGGTTTGTAGTGGACTGGCTCTTTAAGCATATAACCCCCATTATTTTTGAAGTTGAAACAATACTTTTCTATTTAAAGTTAGACTAAAAAAAAAAAAAAAAAGAAGAAGAAAAACATGACTTTCCATTCACTTTCAAGGCCTCCATTTTAAAGAAATTTCAAACAGAGTGTTATGAAAAAAAAAAACCACCAAAACTCCACACCAAAATCAGCTATCATCTATTCCTACATAATTTGTTCAGTGCCTTCCCTAACTTCAAGAGTCTAATTGTCAAAATCTATATTTAACTTGTTAGTAGGTAGTAGTGGAAGGAATTGGAAAATGAAAATATCACCTTAAAAGTGAATATATCGCCTGAAAAGGCAAAAGCATAACCAATCTTTATAAGTGCTGTCTTCTACCAACTAAATAATTTTAATTTTGGAGTCTTTTTCATAATAAATACACTTAAGATTATCACCAGCAGAGCAAAGTCAATAGTCAAGACATTGATCCTTATGTGGTTCCATCCCCTCACAGTGGTAAGTTAGAGTCTAGTGAACAAATATTTCATTCTTCATTTATCTTTAACAGCTAAATGTGCATAAAAGTCAGTAGTTAATTTCCACTAGGTCCTAAAGGAAAGTCTTGTGAAAAACACATCCTAAAGTTTTAAGAATATGTTGTTTGTTTCAAAAGGGTTTGATTTGTCCTGGGTTTTACTGAAGACTTTTTTTATTGTAAGAAGTATTTTGTTTTTTGTTGTATACAGAATGCTGTGAAAATGTTTCAGATATTCTCCAATGTATTTCCTCTATATTTTTAAAATATAGATAATATGGAGGAAAAAAGAAAAAAAGAAAGATTAAATCACTAGTATGTTCACAGATCAATTGCTACCTTGCAATACTTCAGATAGGCACATAGATGAAAGTGTCACATATGCCTGACAGTGCAATATGATTTCTACTCAAGCTGAAAATCATTAAGACATTTCCTTTTCTGCTTATTATGTTTATTCTAATCCCAGTTTGTACAATTCTGTGCCATGGCAGGATTAATTCCTATCATTAGGGGACATAGAATACAAATACATAATATAAAATAAAATGATAATTTAAATAACAATTTTAAATGACCAGCATCTTTGTGATTAATGTTTGAATGTGGTTTGCATAAAAATTCTGGAGTCCCAAATTGAAGCCCAATATGCATATGGCACCTAGTAGATGTATATGCACATAATATAGGCATAGTTGGGCAATTAAGATAGAATATAAAGGGTATAGGACTCTAATACAGATTGAGAGTGCAGTAAGCTTACATTCTGAACCACTTTCTATGGCTGGTGAACCCTAAGCACCAATTTATTCAGTGCCTAATTCAGTGCGATTAATTGCTTGTTCAGTGTTAATTTATTGATGGAATTAGTCTGTATGTACATCTTTTTCAATAAACAATACACTATCTTATAAGGATAATTGTATCTTCAAGTACAGGGACTGAAAGAAGTCCCCTCTTTCTCTGTTCCCATTTCCTGTTATTGAGTAGAATTTTGAGTTCCCATCTGTCCTGTGGAAGACAGCTGATGGACAACCCACAGCTTTTTATATTTTTATGTATTCCAATTCATTGTAAGTAATCATTATTCTAGGTTAAATTTGGCAGAGAAAATATAAGCTTTTAGCAGCTTTTTTTTTTTTTTTTTTTTTTTTTTTTGGCTATAATGCAGCACCCTGGCAAACAGCCTGGTTAATACACAGCCGTATAATAAAAATAAGTACTGTACTCTAAAATTGAAGTCAACTTCCTAACTTTCAGCTGACAAAATATTTTTGTTTGAAGCTTCACATTTCCTTAGTTGACACCCCTATTTTACTGTGAGATCTAGGATTTAAATAGTTTAAGTGATTTGGCTAGGTTACATGGAAAGCTGGGGGCAGAACAGGAAAAAAGACACCTTTTCCTGATAATCAGTCATAACTATAAAACCATTCTTTATGGGTGAGACATGACAGCTTAGCAGATAAAATCAGAGACAGTGTTCAACTGTACATTTCCTGCTAAAAAATATAAAAAACTCCAGCAAAATAGAACAAGCTGCAGAAACATTAATCATGCACTTTTTCATATTCCTGTCACTTTCATGTAAGATGAATGTGATGCTTCAACTTTATGAATCTGTAATCTCCACTTTTATGCTGATTTCAGCTTGTCAAGTAAGCAGTTGCTTTCATAGTAACTTTGAGAGGACAGATAAGGGAGTTTTAGAAGTATTTCTTATGTCTGTAGATTATGCACTTTCCATGTGGAACAAAGAAAGTACATGCAACTTTGATTTTTATTTACCTCTGATTACTAAAATGTCATTCAGAAGGAAAAAATCTTGAAGTATAGCTCTGGTGACCAAAAGTTATAAGAATAACCCCTTCGGTCAGATGATTGACATGAAGTAACAGTCATGGCTGCACTTCCCATGATCCTTGTTTTCTCCCTGGCCTTCACTTCTCTCATAATCATGTTCAAAACCTCTTATTTCATATTCTCTCTGCTCACTACTTTCTCTGTGCATCCGACTCATGATGAAAATACTGCACCCAAGCAGTGATATCCGCTCAGTCTGCTGCTCGTGTCATCTCTCATAGTATCTTCAATCCAGTGGTTAGTGTGGAGAAATCTGGATTTGTCCATGCACTGTCTGATTTCCAGATGGTATGGTGAAGAATGGAGTTAAACAGAGGTGTTTATACAGGAGGAGGTTGCATATATCTGTGTGTGTGAATTTTAAGTCTGTGAATTTTATCATATGTCAGTTACAAAACACGAGCAAAAATAGATGTTTAACTTTACCTCTTTCATCATGCCTGACTGATATTTCTCTACACTGCCTAGAGAACGATGGAAAGCTAATGTGTCATTTACCTCGCAGCACTGAATCACTGCTAGACCAACACATCACAGTGCTGCCACACAAGTGCTGCTCTTGACATATTGATGATGGATGTGTTTGAAAGTATGAAATTCTAGAGTTGCTACAAGCTCTTAATAAAACAATGTTACTTCAACTTGATTTCTGATTGCTAACTTGCTATACAACTCCATAGTATTAAAAACACTTTTGTTTTTAAGACATCCATAATGCTGCAGAGTTATTGAACAAATCCCTCTGCAGTGCAATGTGCTTTTGGTTTAAATATTAAAGATATTTTTTCACTGATTTTTTTTTATGTTAATGAAAGGATAATTTGACTGTAAAACTTTACTACTCCTTTGAAGATATGAATGTGTCTTGTGTCATGCTGTATTGTTTTTTTTGTAGTCAGAAAGTGTGCAAAGTGTTCTCAGTTAAATTGACCATACAGGGGTGTTTTGTGCCATTTGAGATGCTACTTCAGTGCCCAAGACATATACAGGGATTTGACAAATATAAAACAGTGACACTGGAGTGGTGATTCTCTGTGTAGTATCTGTCAAATGTGTATGGATATTTTGGATATTCATGATTGTTTCAAATTGCAGTAGATGTCTGTTTAGACAACAGACTCCTACTACATTGATTTTATTGATTAAATCTTTAGAGATGATAATGAAATGTCAGACATCTAGTTCAGATGTTAATGCCTGTGTTGTAGACATCTAAATTTTCACAAGCAAAAATCAGGACCTGAGTCTCATCCTTGAAGTCTGGGCAAAGCAAATACCATCTTTGATGTTCGGTAACTTCTTAAGTCATGGTAACCTGAACATTCTCTAGCAGGAGCCCTAGAGGGCATGAGCACAGCAGGGGCAGTTATCATTCACTGGAGGTATACAGCTTCAAGTGATGGGTAGCATTAGTTTTTGGACATAGCAAAGGCAAAAAAGAACATGTACCTAATACATGTTCTCAGACATGACAAAAGCATAAATTAATCATTATGAAGAATTTCATATATGGTGAAAAGAGTTTATGTAAGAAGAAGGTATATCAAGAGCCACAGCCCCTCTAGGAAGACATCCAAATGAGCAAAAGTGTTGAGTCTTACTGTCTATCTTGGTTGAAGACCTGGGTGGTTGATGCTATTACATATCTGCTATCAGGTCTCTCTCCTTCAGTGGAGGAAGAAGCCTATTTCTTGATTCATTCCTCACCACATAAGTTCAAACACAGCAATTAGCTTCAGCATTCGACCTGGAGCATTGGTTCACAGCTTTTCTTATAAATTCTTAATAAAATCATTATGCCCAGTGTCTTGAAATGGGAAAATATTATCTTATTTATGACTATATTATGATTGACTGGTATGTACAATATATTTATGATTAACTATGCCAAGGTCATTGGACTTATTCAGAATACCCTCACTAGGAACAGGCAACAAAAATAACTGTATTTTCTTGAAATTTCTGTTCTGTAATATAAACATAGTTAAATTATTTCACCTGCTTTTGTCTTGTTTTCTACTTTTGGTCTTCTGTAACTAGACTAGAGAACAGAAAATTTTTAAGTAGCATTTGTCCCAAAGTCAGGACAATCTGTGCCTGAAAGCACAGTTTAATCTCAGTGCAATACCAACGCTGTTCATCCACTTTCATTCGAAATATTCTGAAGGATCCTTATCAGAATAAGTCTAGAAAGCATTGTACTTAAACATAATCTACTTACATTTTTATCCAGTGTTAAAAATGCAGTAGTGACAAAAGTCATTATTCCATTTTCTATTTCAGGACTTTCCTCTGCAACTGTCGAAAATGAAGTCGAATCTCTGGTAAGATGATGGTGCATCAAGAGAATAATGCTAGTATACCAGCTCTATGAGAGGAACAGAAACACAGATGGATCTGGGGCCCCTCATTTTCCATTTTTTTGTGACTTCCATTCCCTCCCAAATAGTGTCAAACTCATACATGTAACATTAAAATTTGTTGTAAAAATAAACTTGTACAGTACCACTGTGTAAGTTGTTCCTTATAGTCATTATTATTTTATTTTTGTGTGTTTTTCTAATCTTACTTGAAAACAATTAATTTTCACTGAAGAAAACTTTTAAAATATATTAAATTATGCATAATGTGGATCAAAGTCTTTCTTGGCATAATATAAAAGATGAAATGATTTTGACCCTACATCTATAACAATAATAAAGTTAAAGGTTATAATAGATTATTATTAAATGGATAATTACCATTGATACACATACTGTGAATATTATGCTAATCACAGTTAAATATTATAACATAAAAGAATTCTTTTCTCTCTTCTGTCCTGAAAATTTTAGAAATTTAGGTAATTAAAATTAATGAAGATTTTTTCCTTATTTTCCTCCTTTGGTCTTAACCAAAATCCATTTAGTCTTTAAAAGTCTCAGTGATAATATGTCAGAAACAAGGCCATAAAGAATCACTGCAACAAAAGAAAAAATAAAACAATACTGCTTTACAAATGAGTGTAAAATGCATCATCGCTACGCATTGCTGAAGTTTACAAGATAGATTAGAGGGCAAAATATGTAGATTTGTATTTATGTATAGTTGCTATTAATCTGAATAGTCTTGTCTTTTTTGGTTGTTTTTGTTTTCTCCCTTTCATTCTGAAACATTTTGAAACAAACTATTATTACAAATGTATTTATTTTTTCTATTGCATCACTGAGGTCTATTTCTTTCAATATACTAGCAGACAAAAAAGTATCTTGACAAACTGCACATGCTAACATATGGTTGCCAAGTAGAACAGACTTCAGCTGAAGTTTTCATTATTCAGAGATGCAGGAATGATTATGCTCTCTGATATTAGTTTCCCACCTACCACCGGCATGCACAATACGATTTATTCTAGTAAAACAGGAAAAGAATTGCAGAGATTCTGTAACAGACAATTGATGTGATGCCTTTTTAGCAGCATATGGCATAGAAAAGCTGGAGAAAATATTTGCAAATACTCACGATGTACTAATATTTTTTGTTTTGTTTATGTCAGAGCAATCTGAAGTATGTAATCTTGAATTAACTACACTTTTGTATGTAGAAATATATAGATTCAAATTTAAATATATAAATTCAAATCTTTTTTGAATTAAAAAAAAAGTGAAGAATATTAATTTCTGAATCATGTGGCCTTTGTGAGAGAATCTTGATGAAGATACGTGGGAAAATGATGAATCTCTCCAAACAGTAGATAGATCAATGCATAATAGAATTTTTGTACATCTCATGATCAGACCACAGATTTATTTTGCTTTAATGAATCAGCTTATCATACAGAAGAAATCCATAGTGAAGTGTGCAAGATAATATAACTTCAAGGCTGGGAAAATCCTTATATGAACAGAAGCATCATTATGGAGAACAGACAAAACAAATAGAAGAGACAGAGGAATGACTGTACACTGCCTAAATCCCTATCTGCAAAAAGATAAAAAATACCACTCTAATATCCTATATCGGAAGACATGTATAAGTGGAATTAGAAATGTTTCAGCCCCAAAATAAAAGATATTGGGAAGAAATCTTCTAGGATATTGTTCATAATTTAGAGCACATTTGTGGCCAAGAAGTATGAACTCAAAATGAAATAGGTACAGACAAGGAGAGGTAGAATGATGAGAGGAATGGAGAGCACTATTTACAGGAGGAAACTGCAGGGGCTTAACTTCTTTAATCCAGTAAAACAGAACCCAAATGGAAAGTGACAGGTCTCTATAAATACCTCAAGGATGCAAACATCAGGAAAGGCAGAGAGAGAAATATAAAGAGAATGCTGTCATGAGAAAGAACTGAAATAAACAGGTCTGAACAGACTTAGGAAGTACAGGAAAAAAAATAGAGAAGGGAGAAAAGTAGATATGATTTTTACCTCTAATACCTGAGTGAATACTGGGCTCTATAACAATGCAAAATTTTCCCAGTGAGAGAAAGATCACAATTCATACAAATAAATCACAGAATCACAGTATCACTGAATGGCTGAAGCTGAAAAGCATCTGTGGAGATCATCTAGGTCAACCCTACTTCTCAAAAAAGTCCCCTAAAGCATGTTGTGCAGGACCCTATCCTAATTAAACAAATATTTTTAAAGAAGTTGATATACATTAAAAAAAAATCCAGAAAATGAACAAACTATCCAGAAACTAATCTACTAGAGAACTAAGTCATAAAAACCTTGGAAAATTTCCAGGGGAAAATTTCCTTGGGTCCCTAAACCCTTTTCTCCACCCTCTTAGCCATGTTAAAGTTATTAGGACCACCATTTCAGCCAAGCAGTTGTTGAGTCATCTACATCTTGCTCAAGGCAATTCGAGAGTAAGAAATCTTTGAAATCTTTGAGTAGTCCCATTCAGGTCTATGCGTAACACAAATTAAAACAATGCATTTCAGCAGAGTGGGACAGATGGTGACTTTTAGTACATTAGACTAGAAAGGTGGCTTCGACAGCCCTTTATGAAGCCAGCTTGTACAGATAGGAACATATCCACTCTGAAACTGGGAAGAGCAAGTGAAAAGAAACATGGCTTCAGGTTGTGCTTGATAAAGTCAGTCAAGAAATGAAGCATGGAGAATTAATTTTGTATGTTATTTGTGTTTTGCATTAAGCAACTCCCTAATGTAAAATATAGGAACAGTGATCCCTGGCTGACAAATAGCTGTGACTTACAAATCAGTACAAATATGGAGCCTTGAGATTTTAATTTATTTTTTGTTCTTTACCATTTTTGCAGTTCAGAGCCATCTGAACATCTGAGCTTGCAGCTCTGTTTAAGCATGTTTTAGGATGGTTGCCAAAGAAAGAAGAGAATGCAACACTTTAAAATATTCTGTAATTTCTTTAGTTTTTATTTCTTTAAACATCACTGATGGTACAATTTGTCATTGAATCAGTATAAGCTCTAGTAAGAAAATACAGCATATCAGATTCTCAGATGTCAATTAATGTCCACGATTTTTTTGTTCTTACCACACATGTATCATCTATCTTTCTATTTAAAAACAAACAAATAGACAAACAAACAATAAAATCCTCCTATGGTATCCAAGTCAACATTATTCCCTGAGGACTCTCTCTGTCTTCATTTGTAAACCAGTATTAACGCTTTTCATTAGAGACACATCTGTTTAGGATTGTCTTTCTTTAGATGGTTTGTTTTCCATAAAGATGTCAAGTAGTGTTCGCTGTTTGGCATCTTCTCCTCATGTTCAATTTTGTGTAGTCCATTGAATTCCATTCAGCCTGGCACAGCATGCCATCCTTTGTCTCCTGCAAAGTAGTTATTCCATTAGTTCTACTACATCTAAAAGTATAATGTCTCAATAGTATTACTTACAGTAATAAAAAAAGATCTTAGCTTCAAATGTCATTTTTAATGAAAGAACAACCTTTTCCTTTTGCTGCCAGAAGCTTTCTGATATGTTCCTGCTGTCAATTCCTACTCAGAGCCAAAATTACTTAAAAAATAAAGATAATATTTCATTTTTACATTATAATTAGAGGAAAGAAAGACAAACAAAAGCCAAGCTCTGACTGAGCAGGGCTTGTTTGTGTGAATGTCTGAACAAAAAGAGACACTTTGTCATTAATTTTCATTGTATTTCTCCCCTAACATAATTACTTGATTGAATTAATTATTTCTGGCTTTCACTTTGGGATATTTTTGACTTCTTTGGTTAAGCAAGCAGCCATACATTTCAAAATCTTCCATTTTTTTTTTCTGTGATTGATGATAAAACTGTCACTACATTTTTACTCCAATTTAGAATTTGCTATCTAATTTAGATTATTATTTATGAAGCTTTCTTGTTAAGGATTATTACTGATAATGCTTAGAAAGCAGTCATTTTCCCTAAATATCATAAAAGAAGTAAAATGTGTGATCATTATCTATTCTCAGAAATATTTTAATTTAAAAATGGGCACTTGGAAAAGAGAGATTATCCAGAGTCTGCTCTTAACCAGAGTATCTAGATGAAAAGGAAAATCATGATGATTTTGAATGATAAACCAAAAGAAATCAAATACTAAACCATACAATGAATGGAACCATCATATTACTTTCTTGTAAATTGCTTCCTAAGAGAAAGGAATAACTAATTTTAGAAGCTTTGATAAAACACATTCTTATACTAATGTCCTTGCTTCCAGCAGGAAACTACATGTTTTTCAGAGCATGAAAATTAGTTGAAAGCTGTGAGAGTATCCTGCTTTACTGACCTTATTTATGTGTTCATTGCCTGAATACATAGAATGGCTTAATTCCAACGAGTGAATAGATATAGGGTTTCATGGTGAGAGAGAGGAGAACCTTATAATTCTAAACCTAATTTTTAGAGTAAATTTCAAAGCTAAACAAAAATATATAGAAGCATTTTGAGTGTAAAATGGTTTATCTTTTGAAGAAAAGAATATTCATTAAATTGAGGGAAAAAAATCCTAATTTCAAATTCTCATTGAAAGAGAGACAGGGAAAAAAAATGAGGAAGAGCACCAGACAAGACTTTTCCTAACCCAGTAGTACTTGCATTGCAATTTTTAGATAAACTAGACAGAAGATAAATTGCTGGCTATTCAACATTAGCAGACTGAGAAGACTTTCAGCATTTGGAGAATACTGAAGCAAATGCTTACTAACAAATGTAAGGTAACTAAGGAAAACAAAATAATGAGATGAAACCTTGTTACTAAATGGTGAGACACAAGCAGGGGCTCATGTCTAAGCAGTCAAAACATTGAATATGGTGTTCAAGGAAACAGTGATATAATTGTAATAGAAACATACTGGATGATCAGAACGCTGAGGAGCAGATCGAAATGTTAAATTCTTATAGAGACTTGATATTCAGATGTAGAAATCAGAAAAAAAAGTATATTTATTTATATATATGTAAATATATAAAATAATGTATGTGTATATATATATAAATACACAGACACATATAATATATACACACCACTAACTACAAGATTTCATGCAAAAAAGTAAGCAAAAAAGCTTGCAAAAAGCAAACCTTTCTTTGTCTGCTTGTTGTTCTGAGATTTCTATCACTACTCTTTGACTATATTTCAAAACCTAATAAGATAGTTAACCTTTAATGTAGTTTCCCATAGAGACTCAGGGCTATGGTACAGAATCACAGAATGTTTAAGGTTGGAAGAGACCTCTAGAGATCATCTAGTCCAACCTTTCTGCTGAAGCAGGGACACCTAGAGCATGTGGCACAGGGTGGTGTCCAGGCGGGTTTTGAAGACCTCCAGGGAAGGTGTTTTCACAGCCTCCCTGGGTAGCCTGTTCCAGGGCTCTATCACCCTTACAGTGAAGAAGTTCCTCCTCACCTGGAGATGGAATTTCCTGTGTTTCAGCTTATACTCATTTCCCCTTGTCCTATCACTGGCCACCAATGAGAATAGCTTGGCCCCTTCCTCCCTACATTCCCCCTTCATGTACTTATACATATTAATCATATCCCCTCTCAGCCTTCTTTTCTCCAGAGAAAACAGACTCAACTCACTCAGTCTCTCAAGAGAGATACTCCATTCCCTTAATCAAAAAGTACCTTAAAGTACCTTTAACTGAGTTTAGTTAGGTTAAGATCTGATCCTTAATTCTATATGGAAAAATGAAGTCACACATAAAATGCATAGAAAATGTATTACCAATATCTTAACAAAGTTAGGCACTGAAATGTTTCTCAAGAAAAACTCAAAACCTTTAAAATGGGCCAATCCCCATTGGTACTTTCCATAATATCTGAAGTCTTCCATGCTGCTCTCTAAATTTAAGGAAGACTTAATCCATAGAATGGGTCTAAAATAACCTCATAATACTAATCTCAATGCTCAGGAGTGGGAATAAGAAATTTGACAACATACAGGTTTTGATGAAAACCATGAAAACCAGTGTGGAAGAATTGTTTGGAAAACTAGGGCCTAACAGAAGTTTTGGCATTCCAGAAGCTTGCTTGGGGTGATACACTGTTGCCACTTTCAGGATGGCTGATACCTATGGACTGGGTTCCTCCACAGTTGCCTGGGCAACACAATCTGCCCTCCTTGCAGGTGCGAGGGGAGTAATGGAAGATGAAGCGGAGTGAAAACCTTGTGGCCAAACTCTGTTGCACTCCCTGTGCTGGGCCACTGATAAGCCACACATCAGCTGTCCAATGGGAAATATATGATAAAAAGTCAGGTACTGAGCAAGAAAAGTGGCAAATCACCCCTTTCGGATGAACTTTGCTTGAACTTTGCTCATTATATGCTCATTATAATTCCAAAACACACCTCCATCCCAAAAGTTACCTGCCTCTGAGGTACGACCACTCCTCACTGAGCATGCGCTCTAGATTTTTGATTGACTGTACCTTTAAATGAAAGCGAGAAACTTTTTCACCAATCAATAAAAATATTAAGTATGACTCTAGTCACTCAAGCTGAAGGTGAACTAAGGATTAAGATCTTGGGGGGAAGAATTCATTGTAACTTCTGGATCAGCCGACRGGCTGATCCTCCTTCCCTCCCCTCAGGCTGAGATGCCACGTGAGAAGACTAAGAACTTGGGGGGAAGACTCCGTCTTAACTCTTGGTTGACAGGCTGATCCCCTTTCCCTCCCCTCGGGTCGAGACACCTCCTGAGAAGACTAATTAGGGGGGAAGACTCCATTGTAACTCTTGGGTCAGTTGACGGGCTGATCCCCCTTCCCTCCCCTTGGGCTGAGACACCACCTGAGAAGACTAAGATCTTGGAGAGAAAATTCCATCGTAACCTTTGGATCAGTCACTACACTGATCACCCTTTCTTCCCCTTGGGTTGAGATGCCGCCTGGGAAGACTAACAACTGAGGGGGGAAGACTCCATCGTAACTCTTGGGTTAGTCGATGTGCTGATTCCCCTTCCCTCCCCTTGGACTGGAACATTGCCTGAGAAGACTAACAACTGAGAGGGAAGAATCCATCATCACTCTTGGGTCAGTCGACAGGCTGATCCCCCTTCCCTCCCCTCGGGTTGAGACGCCGCCTGAGGAGACTCGAGACTGAGAGTCCTCTCCCATCTTCTGGAGTGAGTGATGACTGCACATTTGTACATCAGAGCTAGCTAAAAAAAACCACACTGTAGTAGAGAATTTCCTGTACTGACATCCGAAACCTGCTTTGTAAAGTTTGCATTTGAATAAATCATGCTGTTTGTGAACTCAACTACTTATCTGGGGGGAGGTGATCGGACCTACAGCTGACAGACTGTTCGTGAATCCAATACTGCCAGAATTGAGCTTATAGCTGATCAGGCTATTTGGGAACTCAATTCACTCCTAGGAAGGCGATCGGACCTGCGGTCCACGGACCGTTTGTGAATCCAATACTGCCAGAATTGAGCTTATAGTGGATGACACTATTTGGGAACTCAATTCGTGCCTAGGAAGGCGATCGGACCTACGGTCCATAGACTGTTTGTGAATCCGATGCTAATTTGATATCTCCTTCCCCCCCCACCACCACCACTATGACTTTCAAACTGCAACATTTTCACAACAATCTGTATGCCTTGGTGTTTGTTAAGAAGAAAAGAAAAAAAAGTGTCCTAATTAAAAATTATCTGACTGTCTGACGAAAATGTCAGAAACTCTTAGACATTGGATAGAATCAGGAAAAGTAATTAAAAAAAAAAAAAAAGAGAGAGAGAGAGAGAGACAAGCGAAAATTCCCATAACAAAAGAGCACCTGCAGTAACACAAGCAAATAGTAAGAATCAGATTTGCCACCCTTGAGGGAATCATGAAGTATCCTTCAATTCAGGTTCTGCAATAAATTTCCATATGCAAAATTAAAGATGGAGAGGACGGGAAGGTTCTTTTCTTTCCCCCATTAAAAAAAAAATCTTTGTATGTTCAAGTAATTGAAATAAAAAAAGATGATGCGTGTATATATTCAAATTCTCTGTCTCTTTTTTGATTGTTTCATTCTGTCACCATTTTATTTCAAGAAGCATCTTGCAAGTCATTTATGATTCATTGCATGATAGCATTCTTTATTTTTCACTTAATTTAATGTAGATTTGTTGATCTAAACATCTTGTTTATCAATATGTTCATGTTTTAGGATGATATAGTTGACCTCTTACTGCAGGCTAACAGATTTACTTATTGAGACCCTTAGGTCCACTGCAGTCAAGAGTGCTGTCAAATAGCCTGTGACAACTTTATCTCACAGACATAGTCGGACTCCTCCTTTCCTACTACTTCATGGAGGTAATGGACAGTAGTGAGACTTCTCTAGTGTAACAATATAGTTTCACTCACCCAGAAAAGAGGAAGATATAGAATATTTTCCTTGTATTTCCATGAATGCAGACATTAATGATATTTTAAGAAAGCTGTCAGTCTGATCATTGGAATAAATTCTTAGTGCCCATCAACAGCAAATCTACTCTCAGAAAATTTGCAGCATTCAGAAGGTTTGAAATTAATTTTCTATGCAATGTTAAATTTCTTTTCCGTTTCCTTACTGCATTCTACGTTCAGTAAGGTAGCCATATATTTATAAATAATTTTCACACAATAACTAGAATAATTCCTCCTTTATCAACAGCTGCTCACTATTGCTGTCACCTCATTGGTCAGAACAGGGCTCCATCCTATATTTAGGTATAGATACAGATATATGTGTGCATGTATTTATGTGTATACATGTATAAACACACACATGAGTTTATGTATGTACATCCACATTATATTTCTTGGAAAATAGAGTTAGTACATTTCTTGTTTGAATTGATTTTCAGTGAAGGTCTTCATATTAGGATAGAAGAAGTTCCCATATATTAAAACACTAGTTTTGTTAAATCTCCAGAGAAATCAAAAGGTATTATCACCATTTACAGAGTTAAAATATTTCCACTCAATATACATTTTTTTCTATACAAATTGCCACATACTTTCCAATTCCAATTTTCACAAACACGCACAAAAACATTTTTACTCTCCTCTGAACAAATACCATTTCATCACATACACTAAATGGAAAACAGTGATCCTATAATAAGAACAGGAATTTTATTCAAGATGATTTTATGATGTGTGAATCATGCCTCATTTTCCTCCACAGCAATTTCAGTGTATGAATAAAAGCGCTTGCTCAAAATAACAAATATTTATTCATCATCCATTTAACACTGAAGGAAATTATGTAGAAACATGGATTAGCAAAACGCAAAACATATATAAGATAAAAGTCCTTCTATTATAAACTTTCGGTCAACGCAGACTTCCAAGATGTGCTATGTAGTTCTTTCTTAATGAATAAATTCTGTCAATCAAAATGAATTTTAATATATTGGAAGCCAAGATTCTATCATGTATATTTTTAATAATGCATTAATAATTCATCTTGTTGCAATACGGTGGAACCTAGCCATATATTTCTGCCTTGTTTTTTGATCAGTTAATTCATTACTTCCTCCTCCACTACTTTCCTCAAATCTCCTTATATAAAAAAAAAAAAAAAAAAAAAAAAAAAAAAAAAAAAGATATTTACTATTGTACCTTTAACAGCTAGGCTTGATGAATATATTCGTCTACTTTATCTGCCTTATATACTTTGACGTTGTGGAGTTCCTACATTTTTCCATATTTCTTTTGCAGTGTCCTAAGGGAGTTTCAGGTGGTAGCAGTGACAGTGATAGTAGGCCATACAAACAGGTAGCATAAAATGAAAAACAAAACAAAAAGAGAGGAGAGAGAGAGGAAAAAAATAAATAAAGCTCAACAGGTTTCTTCTTGAAAATATACTGTTCTCTCTAATCAAAAGATCTGCTTTTGTAGAAYCCGAAAATTATTTTCAAAGAACTACTTGAAATTACAGTAAATCAGGCTCTTGTGTGTGTGTGTGAGTAAAGTGAATATTCATCTTATATTAAAATACTTTTTTTATGCAGAGCACTTAAAATTAGCTACTCTTCAGTTTTTGAACTGTAATTCATTTAAATAATTACAGATGCTTGTTTTCATGCCCTAAATTACCTAAGTTCATTATAAGAACTAATTTCTACTCACTTGCATAAAATTTAAAATGTGAAAACTATAAAGCTTAGTAGGTAAAATTTCTTTTTTTTCATCCCCCTTTTGATCTGTTTTCCCCTATAAAATCACACCTAACATAAATTGAAAAAAATAAAAAATATTTCATTGGAAATAGCTATGTTACTTCACTGACTATGGAAGAAACACACAGACACACACACAATCTCAGTTAATATGCAGGAAAATAAATTCTTCTTTTTTGTGTTCATCAAGAAAGATTTCTCAACTGCTATTCTTGTAATTTGATATGAAATTCTTGCATTTTGTAAAAGTAGGAATGTGAGCCTCAAAATTCCCATTTTGAAGTTGATTATTAACATATATTATTGGTATTCAGATCCAGAATTTTAAGATTCAACAGGTTTGTATTGTTCCAAGGAAGAAGAAATCCCTGGAAAATCTTATATTAGCACAGTTTTTGGATGCATACATGTGCAGTGTATATGTGTGTGTATATATATGTATTCATTGAATACATATATATAGTGTATATATATGTATTCATTGAATACATATATATATGTTCATATATATGAATACATGTATATGTACATATATGTGAATATATGTATTCATTTTCATAAGCCTATGGCAGTATGAATTTCTACTCAGCAAATAAGAATAAAGAAATATACCAACACTTAGATGAAGAACTAATGAAGTTTGTAATGGATTTAGGCTCTCACTTTTCTCCCAGTCTCTTCCTGCAGCTTTATTTTGCCTATCCTGCCTATCAGCAAGAAACTGTCACATTTCAGAGTGACCATTTACTGTGATTTACAACACAGTAAAAAGCACACTGTTTTAGGCTTACTTCATTTCTATTTAAAAGACAAAAGAGTGATAACAACTTTATTGTATCTGTGAAAAATGCTTGCTTATTTGGTGGTAAGCACTAATTTCTGTCACAAGGTTCATTCATCATGACATGGTGAATTGAAACTCCAAATTACAAGTGAGTTTAGATAATGCACCTTTAGATAATGTCACCTAGTCCTCAGTAAATATTCCAGTAATTTGTCTTGGAAATAAACTCTCCCAAACACCATTTTTCTTTTCTTTCCTATTATAAAGATGTAGAACCTTAGCGAATTCTCCATACGGCTGACTTGCCTTTATGTGGCGCATGTGTCTAATAACGTGGAAGTATTTTGTTCTCATCAGTTAAACCAACCTTTGCCATTTTATTTATAACTTGGCTTTTAAAACACTGACAGGATACCAGACAACATTTATAAAGCATGTCTGGAAGCAATATATTTGTTCTTGTTAACTGAAATCTAGTAACCTTGAAAGTATGAGCTCATGAAGGATAAACGACCCAGAAGATAAGATCATTTTTATTAGGAAAGAAAGAGAATGGACTTATGAAGATATAAATTAAAGTGAAAACATGTTTATTGTCCTAAATTATCCAAGTAAATTTAAAACCTAATGCTTAGTCTCCTCTGTGTATGTATTCTTATATGCTTATATGTAATCAACCTAAATCATGTAATTATTTGTTTGATTCTATCTAAACCTTTTATCTTACCTTTTATCTTACCTTACTATATGGGATTTGTACTTTTTACTGTGTACTCTGTATTAAAACTAAACACAGTTCTGTGCATAAATTAAGAGCGATAATTTGACCTCCCATGAATTTTTGCTTTTTTTTTTTCTAGTTTCTTGCCAGGTTGCATTGTGCAAGGGCAGGAAATTCAAAGCTTAACTTCTGAAATCTCAGACTGGCAAAGCAGTAAACTGATTAAAAGCATACAGTCACAAAGATACACCAGTACAAGGCACTGAGATTTTTTTTTTTTAAATTTGTTTATTTTGCAGCTAAAAATCCTATCGTAAAGTTTGCAATCCTCCTTCAATAATCAAAAACATGTTTAATATGATAGTAATCTCCTTCCATTTGTTGTATTTATATGCACCATTTAAGAAGACTGTGCACCCTTGCTAAATACAGCATAGTTAAGAAGTCCACCACAAGATCACAGTCATTTGGGACATTTAATTTGTAAATCACTTACCCCAGAATAGCCAGTGATATTCAAACTGTTTAGCTTTCTAGTGTAAAACTCGTTTTTGAAGAAGAATACCCATCTGGTTCTGACTTTGTAGCTCTTTTTACACATCTTCGTAGTGAAGAGAGAGTGGAGATCTGACCTAACTGAGCGGATGATACCTAGTTGCAACATAAGATATCTTTGAAAGGCAGGAGAATGTAGCCACAATATTTTATGCTTGCTGTCCTGCTTCAGAACTGAAAGAAATTATCAAAGGAGTCCTTTCTCTAGCTTATATATGATCTCAGTAAGTCCATGAGTGATCTCAGTAGGTCAAGCCGTCCTATTTATAAAACAGCAACAAATGCTGCTGTATCCTCCTACCTATCTGTGGACCTCTTTCTGAAGTGTGACTAGATTCATAACAACTCTTTGCCATCCACAGTGGGTGAATGTGAATAGGACAGAATATGGATGTGAAGAGCTTTCATGGGCTAAGAGCAAATCCGCAGTGGCTGTCCAGCAGGAAAAATATACCCTTAAAGCACTGAACCGATCAGTGCATGGGATATTTTTCCTGCACATTAGACGTTAGAATGAAGATACATGAGTTTTTGGTACAAGACAAGCATTATGGGGCAGATGTAGAAACTTTATAAAAAGCAGCC
This sequence comes from Nothoprocta perdicaria, assembly GCF_003342845.1. Classification (NCBI taxonomy): domain Eukaryota; kingdom Metazoa; phylum Chordata; class Aves; order Tinamiformes; family Tinamidae; genus Nothoprocta; species Nothoprocta perdicaria. Next base: position 180,992 of record NW_020455657.1, read on the forward strand.
AAGTTTGCACTTACTCAGAAGTGAAGTTGTACCCTGTTTGTCATTTCAACCTTAAATTCTTAATCTCATCTCCCGTTTCATGAGATTTCTCACATCATCTGAATGACATGTGAATGTCATTGTTTTGGTTCAACCACTGTAGAAATCTTTATCCAGCCCTTCATCTTATATTCCGTTTTGTGATTTGACTTTTTTATTCTATCTCCTTGTCATTATAACTCTTTTCTCCAATAAGGTCCAAAATTTTTCTGTCTTATAAGTCCTCCATTACAAAATTGAAGTGCTTTATATTCTTCCGCGTGGAAATAGGATATGATAGCATCAATCTCACCCTATAACCCCATTTCCTTTGCTCTTGATTCACTTCAAAATTAACTGACACATTTTGAAAAGACTTCCAAGCTATACCTGAAACTTTTTCAATCCAAATTTTGATGCATTTGATTCATTTCCAGTCTTTCTGTACTAACCATTTAGAAAAAGTTAATAGTAAAGGAGAAGAAATAGCACAAGAGATTATTTTTTTCATTTAAAATAGAAAAAAAAATGGTATGAAATAGCTAAGCAGGATTTATGAAGAATAGTTTTTATCAGACTGTGATTTTCCCAATAAAAAAGCTCAGCTCAGTAAGGGATTTAACTCAGTTATATGGATATTAATGCACTTACACAGATTCTACTGTTTATTCCCTCCATTATGAGGATTTCAGCATTAAAAGGCCAGCATGAAGTAATAAGACATCAAATGCAAATAGGGGAAAGCCAATTCAAAGCAAGAAAAAAGGAGTAGCTCTTTTATCAATAAAGAACAAAACTCCTTGCCAGAGGATATTTTAGGTGCTGAAGATTTACAGGGGTTCAGAAGAGGCAAGATAAGACCATGGAAGGAATTTATGAACATCTGAGAGGACTTGATGGTAACTAAATTAATAGTAATCTTATGTACGTTAGCAAATGTATGAACTGCAAATGTTTGGAGGATAGTAGGCAGAGTGCTACAAGGAGAAAATGTACATGATACTCTTATAATCTAGATATTTGCCTGATAATAGTCAAAGACAGGACATTACCACAGGTGAGTAGGTCTGACATGGTTTTTGTTATATTAAACATGAAATCTGTTCTATCTTCTATAAAGCAGATATAAAAGGAGCTTAGTTGAAAAGTGCTGACGTAATGAAAAATGGCAGTGTAGGCGTTTTTGTGTTTTTAGGGCTTAATAAGTTAGAGAGCTTAGCGAAAGTAGATGATATAGTATAGCATAGGGCATAGAGCTTAGGGCATGGCGCTCGGAAGATCTCGCGATGTCACGGGAGTTAGGAGCGTAATTAATTTATGCAGTTTACTGATAACCCCATGCCATACAAGGCGAAAAGTAGAAATTAGTCTCCCGATTGGGCAGTAGGTGAGTTTCCGCATTCAGCTGGAGTACATAGGCAGACTGAACTGCGCAATAATCGCCATTTTGCCGCATCCCCCATAGTGATAACTGTGCTCCAGGGCCCTGGGGTGAGGACAACCCCAGGTCAGTCCAGCTAGCGAATGAGGCTTGCCGACCCCCGTCGGCAACAAGGCAGGAAAGCCCTTTCAACTCTGAAAAGACGTGTACCAATATTTGCTCCATGAGATGTCATTTTGCAGTAACCATGACAGAGGATTTATATCAAATTCATGAAAAATTTGGAGTGGAATTGTACATTGTACATAATCCAGTTTATCTTGCAATTTTGCCACTTTATTCCATTTTCTTGTTTAGTCTGAAGGAGCAAATATCTACTTTATGCTATTTGTCCAGCTTGTCAGTACTGTAGAGGAACAGGATTTAATTGCAGATATTTCTTGAGACACCAGATCTTCCTGCCCTTTAGAATTCCTTCTGTCAATTTTAAAGGACACACATTTGAAGCAAAGGAAATTGGTGGTCCCCAAAGACAAATAGTTTTAAGTATATTGTGGATTTTCCCAATTATTCCTAGTAATCAAGTTACCTTGGGTATCGTAAGTGCAAACAGACATTGGCAAAAAAATAGCCTCAAAGAATAAAGAAAACAGGTAAAATATTGCAAGGAATATTGCAAAGAGTCTGGGGAATACAAACTTAAGATTCATCAGGAAAACTCCCCTTTTGCATCAAAAATGTGATTCAAATATACATTTTAGGAATAAAAGGCAAGACAAGGCAATGTACGATCTGACCAAAAAAAAAAAAAAAAATTGCATGATACTGGAGCTACTTGCCATTAGGGCTGAGATGCACAGAAAACTGTATTTGATTCCTTGGTGTTAAAATAAGTTAAGTTGGACTTCTAACTCTTTATTTTGAAAATGTGCAAAAATAAAAAGTGCCTATATACAGAAGTAGTAGCATTATATTGTAGATATTAAAGAAGAGAGCTGGAAGTTGGATACAGAGGAGTACAATGTCACAGATAGCTGGTTTTGTAGATATAAAGTAGGCAAAAACAGAATTATCCTTACATCATGTAGTGCAGTATTAGAAACATACTGATTTTGATAGCCCAATAGCCTATCCTGGATCTTACTGGAACAAAATTTGCAAGAGAAGAGTAAAAATGAGCATTCTTTTCAGTCATAAAACTCACTTTAATAACTTCACAGGGAAATAACTGTCTTCAGAACAACTTATTTTTGAAGAATGTGGAACAAAAATAAACAAAACCATCCACAATTTTAACATGGTCTCAAAAAATATGCATGTTCCAACTAGAGTAAGTATGCATTATACATAGTACATCATGAAGTCTTCTCTCATTGTGGACTTTGTTAAGTAATTTGTATGTTTGCTTTATGTAGTATGCATTTACTTTTATTTTGTCATTAAATAGGGACAAAAAACAGTAATGCTACTATGCTTTAGAGAATTAAAACAAAATCAATAGTTAAGACTCTGAAGTGAAATAAAAAAGCTTACATGTAGGCAGTAATTTTATTATAGGACTATTTTTTACATCTAGTATCATGCCATAATGATCATAGTAAATTATGTTTCTTGCAGGATCTATATTTGCCATCTGAAAGGACAGTAAGACTAGGATTGGGCTTACATTCTAGCTCACATGAAGAGATGAAAAGTTAGCAAATTAACACCGTCATACTTGGCAGATATCCAAATCTTCAGTTTATTCAACTAAATTGTGGTATTGTTATATGTTATTTCACTTGAGATGTAATTTATTAAGAAATGGATAAACACTGTACAAAACAAAACTAAAGATATAACCCTTGAAATAGGATTATATCTTGAAATTGCAGAGAAATGTCTTAACAGGTGTTAGTAGGAAAGTATTTCTAGTTAGTAGGAAATTCTATATCAATGGTAAAAAGAGAATGAGGCAAATTTGGCAGTACCTCTGCACAGGTGGGGAAAGGAAATAGATTACTTTTAACTATTTCACTGAACAATTATGTGTAATAATTTTTTAAGTGTAGAGTTGTAATCTCCTGACAAAAGAGAGTTCACAAGGTATAAATACTGAAGAGAATGTCATGCACACCCCAGAGTACACTGTGCTAGGAAGGGGCAATCATACAAAAKAGCTGGAAGATGAGAAGCTTAACTGAGATTTAAAGAGAAGGAGGAGGCATATATAGAAGTCCAAACCTTTGATTTGAATAAGTTATAAATCCTTTGAAATAATATATATTCAAATCACTAAACCTCAACATAGTAATAATGCATTTTTACAAATATTTCTTTTCCTTAAAACACTGTCCATTTTCAGTGTATATGTACACAATTAAATGTGTTAAATAAAAGAAATACTTATCATTTTACATCACACAACTCTCTGCTTGATCTAAGTAACAGTTCCTCTTAGTCGCAAGACTGAAAATTATATTCAAGGTTTTCAGGCAAAGACCCAAGGATTTTGCACTGAAAAAAAWAATAATAATAATAATAATAAATCAGTGCAACTCTTATCCATCGTATGATGAAGTAACACTATGCCCAGAATTTTAAGAAAAAAAAATCTACTGTCAATTAAAAAAGAAAATATCTCCTGGAGTTGTCATGTTGTTTTAATTATCATTCCTTACATAGGCAAACATCTTGGAGGCATGTCAGCAAACTTAAGCAAGTTTCAGTCAAAGCCTCTGTAGATGTCTTGGACAATTTATAAAGGCACCCAAGTTTATGAGTTTATTTTCTCATAATTACAAACATACCAATAATGCACTGTTCAGAAACACAGTTTCTAAATGGTATAGTTGCCAGAGCCCCTACATGTGCATTCGCTCTTACTCTTTAGCATTATAAAGAGAATAATAGTATATAGTTTTAGGTATAGGCTATATTTATTGTATAATAGTCTATAAAGTATTTTCAGAAAAATAGTTCAAAAATTGAGGGTGTTGGTGCAGCTTCACTTGATTTTTAAAAATATTTTTTGAACTTCGAAGTATGTATATTACTTGGTGTCGTTTGGTAAGGAGATGTATACTATTTGCTGACAGCATTTGTTTGGGACACAAGGAAAGCACCTGCAAAAGCAGTACTTAGAAGAGATGAGCAATTCATTAAAAAGAGCAGGATGTTAATCTGAACCTAATAAACACCTGCTGATCTTATTATGCTACAAAACCTTATGGGAAAAGTTAAACAGGTGTAAATTTGCATCTCTGTATTAACTTAAGAATATCTACTCTTATTTCTGTAAGACACAAATCTGTTTTTTTTTTTTTGTTTTGTTTTGTTTTTTTCTAATAGCTTTTGATCTGTTAGGGCACCTTTAAGAGCTTCCAAATCTATATCTGGATTATTCCTTTCCTTGAATATATAAGGTTTAATTACCTCTATGGAATCTTTCTCCTGAATTGTACTTTGAGTTTGGACATTAAAACCAAACAATATGTAAAATATAATGAGCCTGAATAAAATATGTTTATATATGCATTGATGGTGTCTTGTTTTTAAACAAACTCAAATATATTTCTGGTATGAGTTATTGCAATCTTTTAATAATCAGGAATGAGCAATAGAAAAGGATGTGATTTGTATATTTTTTTTTCCATGGATGGTCAATACATGTGGAAAGAGTGTCATATAATTAAAAACACAGAGAAAGAGCATAAAAGTTAGAAATAGCATGAAACAAAGTAAAGTAAAAAGGTAAAGTGGGCAATTGTCGTATGACGTGACCCCCATAGAATGTCATTGAAAAATAGAGAAATACATGAAAATGTACAGCAGATTATAATTTTTCTTATTATTTTGTCTTCCAGCAAACCACATATTGATTTTTATTTTATTTTATTTTTATTTTATTTTGTTTTACTTTAAATCTAATGAAGTATTAAATACAATTAGAGTAGGATATCTCCAGGTACCCTAGAGAAAGAGAGATTTAATCACAGGATTTTACGTTTGCAATATTAGTGGTTTATTGGAAGGAGAACGTATTTGTACTTAAGTAGACTAGTGAAAACATTTTGTTGTCTTGATTGTTTGTTTCTTTGTTTGTTTTACTTTGTGTTACCAAATTTCTGCATGAAAAAGAGGGAAGAAATATTTTATTTTTATTTGATTGTGAGGTAAAGTGATTGCAAAAGCCAAGAAAAGCAGTACTTAATAGCGCTAGTAGCAGTGGATCTAAACCATCTCCTTTTGGCCTGGAAACATAGGTCGGCCATAAGAGCAGTCTGTAAAACCATGACTGTCATAGGGACTGTGAGCAGGAAGGTCCTGTTTACCACATTTTCTCAGTGAAAGATCTATGGGCAGCAGACTCAGAACAGACAAAATGAAATACTTCTTTGCACACAGCACAGCTAAGCTATTGAACTGTTTGCCACTGGACATTTTGAGTGCCAGAAGTTTATAGGCCTTGCAAAGAGGACTTGGACATCATCTTCAAGAAAAATGCTTTGAAGTCTATTACATAGAAGGAAATCACTTCTCTGTCAGGAAGACATGAGATTTGTCAATCATTATAGACTGGAAGGGTGGAGACATCTAGGAAAACATCACAAAATGTATCCTGCTCCAATACTCTTTCCTAGGCATTGCTACTGCCAGACGCAGCAAACTGGAACTGAAACTCAACTTTGTATTGACTGGCTATATTTCATTATGTTATATCCTTACTCGTTATTTTGAACATGAGCTAGTTTGTTTTATATACATCTTTCCATAAGAGGGTTAAGTACAATTTGGTAAAAAGTTTATTTCGGGTTCTGCTCCAATTTACATGCACATTATTGTTCTGTTCTTTCCTTATATTATGTTGTCTTTCTGGATAAAAGGAGAAATAAAAATAAAATAAATATTTGGCAAAGAATTTAGAACTGTACCAAAACCCCATAAAACCTGAGCAAGATATAACATTCAATTTTCATTTAAATTATAAAACTTCATTGTGTATATATATAAATATAGATAAACAGGTTTGTGCACTTCCTCTTCTGGAAAGCACAAGTGAGTGTAAATATCAGGATTTTCATTTCATTTTCATAGTTTATTTATTACATTATTGTATGTATAATACAAGTAAAAAGAACTAACATAATATATCATCTACTGTTAGGATTTTGTTTTTCTTTTTGACACACCTGAAATATATTTCTATTGCAAAAAGTTCAGCAGGTACACGTAGACTTTCTTCATGTCTCATGATTTTATTGCAGAAGCTCGAGCTTTTATGTTGATTTGACATTGTAAAGTAACTCCAGTCCTGAAGACCTGCAGGGACAATTTCTAAAATGATTGCTGTAAATCATAATAAAATATCATTTCTTTATATGAATATCTTTAAAATTCTGAGGTTCTAATGAGAATGATGAGTACAGCCAGTAAGTACTCTCAAACAAGAAATGTGGTTTTGACAGCTTTTTTTTTTTTTTTAAGTGAAATTAACTATGAGAGGGAAAAAAAAAAGTTAATTGAATTTTGAAGTCTGTTCTACTGTGATAAAATATATGTTATTTCATTTCACAGAMAAGCTTATAAAATTTCCCTAACATATGCTACTCTCTCTTTTTGTAAAATGTGTCTGGGTAATGGGAAGAAATTAGACAGCTTTCTATTCAAAGTGGTTTCTTTTTTATCTATGATTTACACTTTGTTTAGGAGGAATTACATATATGATTGATCACAAAAATATTCTATGGTATAAAAAGCCATCCGCTTTTACCTATGGAGACAAATAAAAAATTGTTCAGTCCACATTCAGTGAGAACTGGAGTTAAGGTGAAAGGAGCAGAAACTGTTGCTGTCTGCTTTATCTAAAGCATGTTTATGAGAGCATTCATATTGCCTACCAAATCAGCTTGAGAATCACTCAAAATGCACAATGAAAATGTATAGAAATAAATTTCATGTGTGCATAGACTCCCAAAGCAGAATTTTAGAGTTCAAACTCTAAATCAAGAGATAGATAAATTAATAACAATGAAAACAATATAATAGTAAATATTGCAAATGTTAAAATTTATTCCAGTCCAAGCATCTATTAATCATTCTACAAGTGCTGCAAATTTATCTGACTTCAGGACTCAATAATTATAAGATATCTTTCTTTTTATCGGCCTCCCCAAGAAGAGTTTTCTCCATTTTGAAGCCAGCAAAGTTGTAAAATTTCTTGACTCATGTATTAAACCACATATTTTAATATTTGAAAAATAAGCACAGAAATACCAACACAAATATATTTAACAGCTTCATGTAACCTTGTCTGCTTTTTTTTTTACTAAATAATAGAAAGATGTGTTGCCATAGCCAACTTCATGATGGTTACTTATTGTCAATTTATTTTATAATAATATGATAAGGAAGACTTAATTTTATATGTGTAGTTACTGATCCTATAAATGATACAATGATAACATTTTATGAATTTATGACAAAACTAAATTTTGTTGGGTAAATACTATTATCAGAGCTTTGTTTTCTCAAAGGAGAGAGAGGTCAAAGGAGAAAAAAAAGTGTTTTCAGTGGACTTGTAAAATTTACGTGTCATGGTTTTAATACCAGAAATGGCTGCACTTAGGATGGAAATGATTCATTATCATGGAATAGTTTAAAGTTGTCCAATGTATTGAACAGAAAATTGAAAGGGTAAAAATTTAATTGTTGAAGGTTTTTTATGGGTCCTTGCACTGGTGATCACATATGGACCACTGACAGGGATCTCAGAGCACACAATTCTTTGCTTTGTTGTGAATTTGCAATGAAAATGGAAAGAAAAGCTTGTTAAGTCATGATCTCACTGCAAGATTCAGACAGCATTAGATTCACACCCTGTATCCTGAAACCATTAAAATCTTTTAGAAGCACCACAATGCAGAGGTGCTGATGAGATAGATATTCATCTTTTATATAGGTTATCATTAATGAAGAAATGATTTAAAATATTTTTAAAATATTTTAATATATTTTTTAAATTTTTTTATATTTTTGAAACTGTATGATTTTCCCTTTTTAATCTAAAAAATAAAACTATGGGCTCAAACTGTTGAGTAATAAGGACTACTAAAACTGTGGAAAAGGTATTTACAAGGTATTCGTTATAAATATCAGACAAACATACTGACGCTTCACTGTCTCTAGGTAATAGATAGCTTGCTTCACTGAGTTGTGCTGAACTATCTTTTCTGTAGACATGTTGGCTAAAGAATTATTTCCTGATTTCTCATGTGGTTATAGCTTTACTGAACCTCATGCAGTAAGTGTGGAAAGAGGAAGACCTGCACTCAACTATTTTTCAGTTAAGGTAAGACCTTAATCTCTGGTTTTCAAATATGCCTATGGTTCTAAAAGTCAAAATATTATTTTCACTGATTTTTACTTAATAGTAAAATCAGAATTAATTTTTAAATCTCTTAATAATTTGTCTGGAATTATTTCACTTTCCCTCTCTCTGAATTCACTTTCGCTCTTCTATTGATCTCTGTGGCTAATCTGAAGACAGAACCACACAATCTAAATATTAAAATCATGAAGATGTCCTTTTCTGGAATGAAGCACTTAAAGCTTTTCCTTCAAAATTCATTGTTTGTCTTTCAGGGTTTCATATCCACCTGAAATATCCACCTGAAAATAAGAATTATAAAGTAAAGTAAAAGATTCAACTAAAATAAATTTTCTTTCAGGGATGATATAAAGATATTCCAGTTTAATTTCAAATTTAAATGAAATTGCATTTTGAAATCCTTCAGCGAACGAACTTTGCTCAATAAAAATCAAATGCAATATGATAAAAATCAATCAACTGAGATCAAGTATATCAAAATGCATTTGAGAAGTCATATTCAAGATTAATTTGTCCCAAATACATTCTAATTAAAATGTTAATGAAAAAGGTAAGTAACATAAAAAAAAAAAAAAAAAGTTTATGACAGAAATCACTATATTTTCTTCAATATGGATGCAGGTGTAACTTGCAACAAGTAAGAACCTAAACCTACAACTCTCTTCTCCAAGGAATAGGCTCAATTTTTTTTTTTTTCAGAAATTAAGTAATTCTTTATAAACTATAACCTTCACACAATACTCTGAAAAAGCTGTTAGACCATCATAGCTACTGTAGAATTTCCTTAATGAATAGAGCCCCAAGTGATATAGTTAAGACCTTAGTTAATTAAACATTAATCTCTTCATTTACCGTATGTTTAACTTAATTACAGAATTAGTTTTAGAGTCATTTATCATTTATGTAATATGAAATAAAAATAAATCTGTTTAATCATACTTTAATCAAACAAGCAATTCATCAATTAATATATCATATCACACCTACTCCACAGCTGTCTAATTAAGACTTTAAAATTTGCAATTCAGAGTAAAATAACAATGCCTTCAATGATATCTTGGAGCCACACTTCAATATCCATCCCTATGCTTTGACAAACTGATTGCCTTTCACAACTAACCCAACAAGGCTTTTCAGATATCATTACCATGCTGTTTTCTTTAAGAAATTAGCCAGAGATATGCATTTCGTTTTAAATCTGTGGGGTTTGCATTTTAATTTCTCATTAATACTGTGAACTAAGCAATCATCTCCTTTTGTAGCTAAAGTTTATGCTTTTTTTTTTTTTTTTTAATAACCCCTTGAGGTAAACTATATTCTAACATCAAACATCAAGCCTATTGAATAAAACTCTTCAAAAAGGCTATCCATATGCTTAAAAATCTAAACTGGCCATAAGTTTTCATATTATGGAAAACTAAAGTTTCCTTACTTGATGTAGATATATAGATTGGAGGGAAACTTTGCTCACATTTCACAACCTATAAACTTTACCTTCTACTGGATAATGTGATGTGCTTTGAATTATTAAAAACCTAATGCAGAAACGCATCAGGATAAAAATATTGCTTTAATGCATAAACTAGGACACAACTAAACTGATACCCAACAGAAGACATTGCAAACATTATTATACTCCTTTCATCATTTTAGGGAACAAACTTGATTTCTGCAGACACAGTGGTTTTAACTTTTCTGTACCATATTCTGCAGTATTTTTTTTTCCATAAAGTTTTGTGAAGATTTTCATAAAACCTGTGTGCCTACATTGCTATACACAGACTGGTCATGAGTGCTTATTTCACAATAACTAGTGGTGAAAAAAATGTATATGGAGAGCTTTATTATGGAGAGTCTTATTGTGGTGTGTTTTAATGTTAAGGAAATGGTCAAGGACAATTAGTTGAGGATACAAGGTATTTTTTATGGTGTCACTGAATGGTTAAATCTGTTCTCTGTCTTTTAGCATATTTTGTTTGAGAGATGAATTGAATCTTCAATGATTTCTTGAAGACAAGGTATTGAAATTCATTTTATTTTTTCACAAATTATGCACGTGCAATTTGTGTAGGTTGCTAAAAAGGCTCTGAATCCAATTAGAGAATCTAAAGACCCCTATTATATCAACATCATTGATATAAAAATCCTGCTGCTGTTTCATGAATTATTTCCTGTTTAATATTAATTTTGCCTCTCAGTTCCATACTCCCCTTAACACTGCCTCCACCTCAATCTACTTTCACTACCAGAGTATACCAAAAAGTCTATATTTATGAGAAAACTTAAATAAAGATATTTTATCATTAATCTTTCCCTGGAAAAAGGTAGCCAAGGGGAAGACTTTTGAGTCATTGCAAATTTTTGTATTTTTGATAAAATCTATTTTGACTTGTTCATGATTTAATTTAATGGGCTCTTTACTGATTACCCCGCAACAGATTTTACATCTATTTTTATTACAGTGAAGCTGTCTGAAACACAGTATGTCTGGTCTGTTCATCATGTACTAAACCAATAACTTTTTGTGATGAGTGAGTGCCTCCACTTTTTATTGCTTCCAGCAACTCAGTAGAAATTCAAGAATATTTGAAAACTTCAAATATTTTGCATGCCAAATCAGGCTTGCTGTATTGCTGGATTAATATATTTTTATTCTTTTTCTTTAGGAGGTAAAAGGGAGTGCTAAAATATTCTTCAGACTGTTGATCATAAGACTGGTTTTTGGAGTTCTTGTAAAATTAACACTAAAAATTTATACTTACCGAGATATTATTAAGTAAAGAGTAAAATTAGTTCAAGATAATTTTTAGCAGGTATTTATATTCAATTAACAGTATCCCATAAGAAAGTATCCCATTTAAAAATGAAAAAAAAAAATAAAAAAAAAACTTGAATCTCTGATACTTAATATTCTCAGTTGAATGCAGAATTAGCAATAGAACATAGCTATATAAACTGTTACAAATGTAATTTTTTTATTCCAATTTTCACTAAAAAATCACAACTGGAAGGACATGTCTAGCTTGTAGGTCTAACCTGTAAGTTTTTGCTACTTGCCTACACTTTCAGAAAGATTTAGCTTTTTGTAACTCTTATAAATAGTCCCCTCGGTCTCCATACCAGTCCAGATTAATAAATTCATTTTCTATCAATTCTTAAATGCTTGTTAAGTAAATAGTCTAGCATTATGCCTACATAAAGCAGACTAAAGAAAAAAGATTAACATTACTGTGAAAACGAAACGTCTGGTATGCACACCAGTGTGTTATATATGTTTATAAAGGATTCTGATTTTCACTATTAATCTACGAGAGAAATAGACTACTGTATTAATACTTCTAACAGTAAATCATTTAATTTTGAAGCAAAAGAGGATTAGCAACGTATAATGTATTTGATTGCTGCATAATTATTTACAGAGTAATATCATACTATTCATGGTTTTAGTGATGTAGTTTTAGTGATGTGTTTTTATTGTGCATTTTTGTCATTTGCTTCCACTCCACTTCCATTAAATGATGCTATTATGCATTTTGCAAATGTGCTGTGCAGAGCTGCTGTAATAAAACTGAAGCAATAACAAAATTTGAAGTAGTAAAACCTTACTAATTTATTGGTTTGTTGGTGGAAAGTGAAAATCTTTCTTTCTTTCTTACATTGTGTCTGTATATATTGTGATGAGGAAGGCCAAGGCCCATTTGGAATTAAAGTTAGCAAGAGATGCCAAGGACAAGAAGAAGGGCTTCTACAAATACATTATCAGCAGAAGGAAGACTAGGGAAAATGAGGGCCTGCTGCTGAATGAGGTTGTTGTCAGGGGATACAGAGAAGACAGTTAAAAAATGCCTTGTTTGCTTCAGTATTTACTGCTAAGGCAGAAAAGTTCCTCACAAAATACAGAGCTCAGAAACAATCATATGTGCTATGGGATGCACAACAGGCAAGCATTATTGATTAGCCACCCTCTATTAGCTTTGAAATGTAATGGTGCTGACTAGAGAGAGTCAGGAGAGATGCTGACTAAAAAAAAAAGCCTATGTCAATCCAGTCATCAAAAAGGTTGAGGAGGACCCAGAAAATCACAGAATCACAAAATATTCAAGGTTGGAAGGAACCTCTAGAGATCATCTAGTCCAACCTTCCCACTCAAGCAGGCACACCTAGAGCATGTGGCACAGGGTGGCATCCAGGCAGGTTTTGAAGACCTCCAGAGAAGGAGACTCCACAACCTCCCTGGGCAGCCTGTTCCACTGCTCTGTCACCCTCACAGGAAAGAAGTTCCTCCTCACCTGGAGACGGAACTTCCTGTGCTTCAGCTTATGGCCATTACCCCTCGTCCTGTTGCTGGCCACCAGTGAAAACAGCCTGTCCCCTTCCTCCCTGCATTCTCCCTTCCTGAACTTATACACATTAATCAGATCCCCTCTCAGCCTTCTCTTCTCCAGAGAAAACAGGTCCAGCTCACTCAGCCTCTCTTCATACGAGAGATGTTCCATTCCCTTAATCATCTTAGTTGCCCTTCTCTGGACCCTCTCCAGAAGCTCCACGTCCCTTCTATACKGGGGAGCCCAGAACTGCCCACAGTACTCCAGGTGAGGCCTCACCAGAGCTGAGGAGAGGGATCACCTCCCTTGACCTGCTGGCAACACTCCTCCTCATGCAGGCCAGGATTCCATTGGCCTTCTTGGCCATGAGGACACACTGCTGACTCATGGTTAACTTAGTGTCAACCACGACTCCCAGGTCCCTCTCCGTGGAGCTGCTTTCCAGCAGGTCAACCCCTAGTCTGTACTGGTGCCTGGGGTTATTCCTGCCCAGGTGCAGGACCCTGCACTTGTCCTTATTGAACCTCAGGAAGTTCCTCTCTGCTCAACTCACCAGCTTGTCCAGGTCCCTCTGGATGGCAGCACGGCCCTCTAAAGTGTCAGCCACTCCACCCAGCTTGATCAGTCAAAATGATCAGTCTCTCCTTCAGCCTGGGAAAGGATGATAGAGTAGCTCATCCTGGATGCTATTCCTAGGCATATCAAGGAAATGAAAGTGATCAGGAGTAGTTAGCATAGATTAACCATGGAGAAATATCAGGTTGACAAACCTGATAGCCTTCTACAATGGGATGACTGGCTGGATGAATGTGGGGAGAACCATGGCTGTCTGCCTTGACTTCAGCAAGGCTTTCAACACCGTCTCCCGTAATTTCCTCAAGGGCAATGTCCGGAAGTCTGCGCTAGATGACTGGACAGAGAGTTGAATTGAGAACTGGCTGGATGGCAGAGCTCAGAGAATGGTGATAAAAGGGGCTGAGTCCAGCTGGAGGCCTGTGGCCAGTGGTGTCCCCCAGGGGTCAGTACTGGGCCCAGTGCTATTCAACATGTTCATCAATGACTTGGATGAACGCACAGAGGGCACCCTGAGCAAGTTTGCGGATGATACCATGCTGGATGGAGTGGCCGACACTCCGGAGGGCTGTGCTGCCATTCAGAGCGATCTAGACAGGCTGACGAATTGGGCCGAGAGGAACCTCCTGAGGTTCAACAAGGACAAGTGTAGGGTCCTGCATCTGAGGAGGAATAACCATGGCACAAAGGACAGATTAGGGGTTGCTTTTCCCACAGATGGGAAAGCAGTTCTGTGGAGAGGGACTTGTGAGCCCTGGTTAACCATGTTAACCATGTTAACCATGAGGTAGCAGTGTGTCCTCATGGCCAAGAAGGCCAATGGGATCCTGGCCTGTATCAGGGGGAGTGTTACCAGCAGGTCAAGTGATCCTGCCACTCTCCTCAGCTTTACTGAGCTTTTACTACACCTAGAGTACTGGATGCAGTTTTGGGCTCCCCAGTAAAAGAGGGATGTGGAGCTTCTAGAGAGGATCCAGCGTAGAGCAAAAAAGGTTTTTAAAGGACTTGAGCATCTTATGATGAAAGACTAATTCAGATGAGTCTGTTTAGCCTAGAGAAGAGAAGACTGAGAGGAGATCTGTTCAATATGCCTAAGTCCCTGAGGGGAGAATATGGAGAGGATGAGGTCAAACTCATCTTCGTGATGGCCAGTGTTGGGACAAGGAGTAATGGGTACAAATTTAAACATAGAAAGTTGCATCTCCATATGAGAAAAAACTTCTTTCCTGTGAGGATGACAAAGCCCTGGAAGAGGCTGCACAGGGAGATTGTGGAGTCTCCTTCTCTGGAGATCTTCCAAACCTGTTTAGATGTGTCTCTGTGTCACATGCTCTAGGTATCTCTGCTGGAGCAGGATGGTTGGAGTAGATGTTCTCTAGAGATCCCTTCCAACCTTAACCATTCTTTTATTCTATGATCTCACTGTTTCAGTAAGCTTAAAAATCTTGTTCAATCAAATCTTGTGTATTTCACAAATAATCTCAAATAAGACCAAATTCAGACCTTGAGTAAACATTGATTTCAGTAGAGTTGCACCTGTTTACAGTAATTTGAATGCTGCCCTATTTGCCTCTTGCAAAGACATAGATTTAATTATACAAAAATAAAAGTATATAAGAAATTACACTATTTGTGACTAAAGCATAAAAAAGATCCTCTTCCTGCTTTTTAATATATTGCTTAGGTTTCTACTCTGCAATAATGACCTGTTTGCCACACATTAGGAGCTGTAAATCTTACAGCCAGAGCCTGCCAGTCTATTCAACAAAAAGGTCAGACCTCTCCTGCAAGCTATTGCTTTTTGTTAAATAGATCAGGGGTCCAAAGCTACACTGAAGAGTGCTTTTCAGTGACAAGCTGTTTAGTGTGTATATTTCAAGGTGGCCCTTTCCTTTGAGTTCAGAAGCAAATTGGATACTTCTCCTTCCTATAGTATTTGGTGCTTTCAGCTAAGTATCTTGGTAGACACCTTTTCATGTACCTTATAGGCTGCAAAAAATGTCTCAAACCTAAAATTTGAATATTTGGGGGTTTTGTTTTTATTTTTTAGTCATGCCTGCACATGAACAACAAAATCCCCAAATCAACATTTAGAAGACTACTTGTTCAAAATGTGAATATCAAAAAGCTCACTTAGAATTTAAAAATACCTCCATATTTAAAATTTACTTAGCTATCTTTTCTGAATCCACACTAGCTCATGCGCTGCTTAGTTTCTGTCACCTTTTGAAATGCAGTCATCTTTTAGTTTTTGAGTATCCTTCTCTAAGTACTAGTGAGGGATCAAATGCTCCAATTTTATCAGAAGATCCTTGGACTACTGAGAGAGACAGCATCATCATTTATTAACTTTCTCTTTGCCTTGATTCTAGAATAATAAAGGAAAGGAAGAGAGAGAAGAGAGAGAAGAGAGAGAAGAGAGAGAAGAGAGAGAAGAGAGAGAAGAGAAAAAGTATGCTTATGTGCAGTATCTCTACAAAACCTTCTACCCAGTTTTGGGAAGAGAGTTACCTCTAGTCACTGCTGCTCCTTCCATACAACTTTTAGACAGTTGGAATCTGTTTATCTCAATACATAATTAAACACACAGAATTGCTAAAATGAAAGTACAGATATTCACCCTGAGATTTCCATTCACATCCTTTTTATTTGTTACAGTCAAGTGGTGTATTTGGTGTTGTAAACTCTCTATGGCAGAGATGACATTTCACTTTGCCAAACACTTTGGCTCTAATCTTGATTAGTTCCTTATAAGGTAGCACAGGACAAATATGGTTTTAATAACTGAGTCATGGGCTATGGGATGCTTATTGATACTGCCAGATATTCTATGTGACGTGTTAATCTTTCCAGTGATGCTTTCACAGTGTTTTGTTTGTTTGTTTGTTTTTCACATTTGCTTCATACACTTCGGAGATGATAGCATTAGGTGATCTGTTTTTCCCTGAAAGAGGTAAATAAACAGATATTAGAGAAAAATTGTAGTTATATACCAATATACTTTAGAGATATGAATGAATTCTTGGTGCATTTTCAAATAGGTAGAACTCATCTTCCTATCACAAGTTTGCAGGGCTCTCCAGGATTTGCACTGATCTACAATGATAGGCACTGTCTGTATTCTTGAAAACATGATGGTTTTACCTTCAAAGAAGTGTAAAAGTATCATCTAGATGATACTCTGGAAAAGTAGACCTACCAGGTGAGGATGAAATGAGATTTTTTGTCATTCATGTTTCCTAGTTCTACACATCTAAAATATAAATATCTCATCATAGATTTTGTTGTTATAGCATAAATAAATAAAAAAAAAGAAAATATATGATATAGAATATATGTTATGCATATACAAAACAAAACAAAAAAAAAAAAAGAAAAAAAAATTCTAAAGGCAGATAAAAATGGTTGCCCATGCTCATGTACCAGTGCTGAATCTGGCTTTTATCAGTTAGAAGAGTATATAAATTAAACATAATGACATTTCAAAATTGTGTAGAGGCCATACTCCTTAGGAAAAAAAAATATTTACATACGAAGTATGTCTTTTATTTGATGTGTTGCAAGGGGAGAAAAAGAATCAAAAAAAAACTTTTTTAAAAAAATTCAAAACAGCGACCTCATCCCAAACCTCAGTAAAAACCCTCCTTTTAAATATCCTCAAATTAAATCTGAGTGCATACTATGCTTTAATTCAGTGGAAACATCCTTCATAAAACCACTTACAATAACCAAAGCCCAGGAGTCTGTAAGATGTATCTGCACCAGAATATTAAAACTTAGCAAGGAAGGATCCACTTCATCCTGAGATAATTGTCCAAAACAGTGTAAGGGACTGCTTACTAAAACTGTCTATTTATCTTGTTTGATTAATTATAAACAGAGAATAGTTTACTATTTCAGATAGAGGTGTCTACATTATAGATATCCAAAGGCTAGTGAAACAAATTCAATCTCTAATTCCCAACAGAATTGTGGAGATAGTCACAGATATTGGGATAGTGCGGGATATTGATGGGATAAAGTGAGATAGTAAATGGTTATAAAGGGACATGTATTGAATATCTAAAAATATTTTTGTAATTTTTAATATCTGGGTAGTTGTTCTGGGTGGGTTCAGGGCTCGGCAATTGAAAGCACACGCACTGAGAGCAAAATCCACCCCTTAGTTTATTTAGGACAATTCACACTAACATCACGCTAAAGCAAGACGACTACTTAGCAACTACCTGCGAAACGAGGCGCCTACGTAGCAATTACTTACGAGAGGATACTTGCCAGCAGGACAGCAAGACCGATCATTCCCCTGCTGTGGACCAGAGGTGGCTGACAGGCTCCAAGCTTGCAGGCGTCCCCGCGGAGACAACATAGGTCTCTGTTGGAAGTCTCTCTCCTCCTCTGATCCACAATTATTTTTTATATCTGGCGCATCCCGCCACGTAGGGCCACCACATGTCAGAAGGCGTACCAGAGGGCGGGCAAAGCTCCACCTTTTTCGTTATCCAATGTTCCCCGGTGTGCGCATGCGCGCCCACCAGTGGGGGGGTCTCTGGTCTCGTTATGAGGGTCCTGCCTTCATC
>NW_020455657.1:199345-211781 GCF_003342845.1 Nothoprocta perdicaria
CCCTGTTTTCGCAGCTGCAGAGCTGCCTTCAAACTCCCTACARCCMRATAAYRGSTTAGTTCTCAGCTTCACAGTAGTCTCAAGGCCTCTACAGATCATAAACAGGCTGTGAATCTTTCCTTCTCTTATACAGTAGTCCTGACCTAATATTGTTATAATGTTGAGATAACACATTTTGCTGAATGCTTCACAGGAGAAATTGGAAGCTTAATGTGTACTTCAGCATGTAAACATATAATAGATCATCCATAAATTGCCATTTCCATGGCTTCAACTGATTTTATAAAAATGGAAAAATCCCTGAAATATTTATGCACCATGAAAAACCTGTATATACTTATTTTCTTTGAATTATAAAAATATTCATCCTGCATAATACATCTTAAAATCTATCATTCATTTTACTGCACACTTAAAAATTAAATATGTAGTTAAATTCATTTTCTATTAGCTATAAAATATACATAATATATAAAATATACATGTAAAATTAATTCACTTTTGTATGGAATTAAAAAATCTAATACTTCACAAATTAATTGGGAAAAAYTATGCTAAAAAAGTCAATGGTTTTACAGAGTCTCTTGTTGGGTGTTATACAAACTACACAAGATTTTGAATTTTAAATGACTTACAATTTCAAATCTCTATTCAGACAATGCCTGAAAGAACCATAAAACTCAGTGATTACAACTGAAATCCTTTCCTCATTCAAGTCAATGGAAATTTTGAAACTGACTTTATTGGGTTTGTAACTTCATGATTCATAAGTGAAACCTTCAAAGATGCAGGCCAAAGTTGAGATATAGGTTATGATTTTCCTCTGATATGTGAAACTTCAAAGCTGGTGGGAGAGAACTTCCCGAAGATTCAGTGTTCCACCTATTTGAGTCAATTAATCAACTTATAGTTGGACGATCAGCAATTAGATCCAGCAGTTCAGGTTTTTCCCAGGAAGAACAGGGTACTTCTTTTGCAGAATCAGCAAGAAAATACTAAGAGAAATTTTCCATGTGGGTTTCACTTCTCCTTTGTAATATTACATATGCCTTTGTAATAGCAGCAACAAGGCCAAGACCAAAACCCAAAATGGTACAAATGCTGCATGTATGATGCATAAAAACATGGAAAAAACTCATGAACACATCGTTCTCTTGTAAAACTATGTAAAAACATATGCAAAATTATTTACCATCTGCCAAGTCTGGAAAGATATATCATATATCATACACAGAAAACTTATTCCTGTGTCGTTAGCGCAGAAAAAAAAAAAAAAAAATGACAACTTCCAAAATGGTCACAGCACTGCCTATTGACATGAGGATGATCTGAGTGCTGCTTGCCAGGATGCTCTGAATCACACTTGCCAACAACATTAATCTCCTATAACTTGCCTAGGTTATGTCCAAAACACACATCTGTTTTTCAAATAATAATATTAAAAAAAACCCTCTGTTAGGCCATAGTTATTTCTTTCCCTCCTCATCCCCACTCCCTCCCTCATCAGAGGGAGTATTTTAAGCCCTTTCAACAAGAAAAAAAATACATCTGTTTTTATCAGTGAGAAGCAAACATTTCTTTTCATGTATTGGCATAACTCAGAGATGAAACCTTCTTTTCTCCACCCATTAATTCCATTTCCTTTGGTGTGTGGCCATTATTCAGGCACATTGGACAAGATAACACTGTTTCATTTTATCTGCTAACTATCAGATTTAGCACCACATCTAAGAGCAAGCTGTGCACAACTTTGAAATTGTCATGCTTTTCTTCTGTCTGTTCCTTTTTAAAGGCAGAGAACTGAATTGTAAATATGGAGTAGAAAAGCAAAAGAAACAAACAAACAAGCAATAAATTTCATAGAGCCTGTGTATCTCTCACATCTCAGACATGAGTAATAATGGATTAGCCTTGGACTATCCATTTCTTGAGGATTGTAACTAAATGAAATGTATATTTTACTATAATTTCCTGCTCTTTGGATCACTAATTACAAAAAAGGATTTATCTCTTTGAAATAACTGTGGAGCAGAATCTTATTATATTTGAAGAAACATGTTGCTGGGCATTTTTTGTTGTTGTTCATTTTATTTGTTTGTATGTTTTTTGTTGTTTGTTTGTTTTTCCCTGATTTATATGCCAGGAAGTATTGAGGGAATTCTTTTTCATTGATGGGAACACTCTTCTTGCTAATAACAACTGCTAGTAGCCTTGGCTGTTTTTATTCCTCTTGGCAGGATGTGTTCTGACAGGGATCTGTCATTTCTTTCAGCTCTTTTACAACTTCTTTATGATTTTCTATTTTTTTCAATATTAGGACCCAATGGAGTAAATTAGAGTCCTAAAGATGTATTCTACAATTAGATTGTTAGTACAGGGGAGCCCCATCAATTAGCTTGTAGGAAAGAGCAGAAAGGGGCACTGTTTCCCTTTGAACCTGTGCCACTTGATATAAATCATTAAATACTAATTGGATGAAGAGAGTAAGATGATATACTGTTACTGACTGTTGTGTTTCAGAGAGCCAGCTAATGGTAACTTTATATTCGGAAATCCAAAGCACTTTTCAGTTCTCCTTTGAAAGAGATTCCAGCCACTGGTTCCAACCACTGGTAAATCTAATCCTTTTTCAGCTAGTTGTGATCTCAATGTGTATAGCATAGTGGAAGCTTAAGAGACTAATACTACACACACACACAGACACACACACACAAAACAAAACAACAACAACAACAACAAAAAACCCTACAATAAAGGGTATTTATTGTTCTACACTGGAAAACAGACAACAAAGACTGCACATTTAAAAGGCTAATTACTCACAATGGATTACTTTTTACAGAGGTGATGAAGCTTGGAGTAGATTTCACTAATTTATTCTCTATGATCAGCACCAATGCAACTCTGAGTTGTTCTGTGCTTACCTATGTATATTTCGCCAATACATTTTCATATCTCTCAGGGTATACAATCATCTTTCTTATTCTGATAGTCATGGATGTTGTGATAATAATTCTAAGCAGTTTAGTAATTCAATTAAAATTTTGTTAACATTGTTTTGACCCAAGGAAAGCAACAAAGCACATCACTTCAGAACTACTCATTTACATAAAACACTAAAGTACCTTTGATTTCTTATGTACTAAATTCAGATAACATTTAAGTATATAATTCCTCCAAGAAACTGCTAAACATATTCTTTAATAAACTCCATATCAGTCAGTCTAGTGGTAATCAGGTGATCACTGTGAAAAAGTGTCTTAAGCATGGTCAATTATGACAAGCTTCTCCATAACTTAGCTCCATAATCCTTCTTCATAAGCTTCTCTGGTCTCAAATTGACTCAGGTCAAATTGTCAGCTTCTCTGCTTGGTGCATGTAATGTTGTTTTAGTGAAGAGTCCATAATCAGCATTAATAGCTACTCCAGTTTAATTCCTCTGAAATTTCTCTATACACACTCTTAACTCTTCTTAATTTCCATAAGCAGTATTAGAATTCTTCCTTTCAAATTTGTGTGTTACATTTATCTCAGCACAATTTTCTTTCCTATTTTTTTTAGAAGAACTAGAGCACTTCAGAGTTAAAAAAAAAAAAAAAAAAAAAAAAGGGGGGGGGGAGTACAGACAAATATATGACAAATATACACACGCTCACACACATACACAAATTCAATTTTTGTATGCTATGGAACATAACCATTGCATGATAATGGTTTAAATTGGTAGCTATTCCAGCACACAAAATGTGAGAAAAAAATCATTTATTTGTGACTGTACTCAATATGCCCTTCCTTAATGCTTTGCCATTGTGACTTTGAACAATTAGTTTGTGTTCCCAGATATCATATGCTTGAAAATATACCAAACCTACAGCTGATCTTTCAAGCACTTCCAAGCACTACATAAGAGGGAGTTGGGAGTTAGGTATGATTACAAGGTGACACTGACACCTAGGGTCTGTCCTACAGTATTGAGAAAGTAAGCAGAGCAGTTCTTTTGGTTAAAGCTAAGGGTGAAGTCAAGAGTCTAAATTACAGATAAAGCAGTGGAGATGAGACAGGTCCAAGGCCAACTTGGGAAGCTGAATCAACAAACAGGATGAAGATTAAGTCTGGAGAGAGTAATCAGGCTCAACTACAGCCCTGTGTAACCATGGTCACCCACAGCCCAACAGGACAGTCCATAGTGATGTCCAAAGTCAAACCAGGATTCAGGTCCATTGGTGAAGGTCAATGTCTGGATCAGCAAGAAACATGGCCGGACATGTCCTTGAGTGCAATATAGTGGCAGCGTGGCTCAGTCAGGGATCAAGCATGAGAGCCTCACCTTTAAAACTACTCTGAAGGAAAAGAAGGGCTCTTGACACACTATTCTATAAGATATAGCACAATACAATCCTCATTCACAATAAAAAGCTTGTTATTTTCTGATCTTAAACTGAAAATTTCACCCTAGAGGTAGTCTCTATGATGAGTGTACTACTTGCAGTTCACTAGTTCCTTCTGTATAGTTTCTAATCTCACCTTAAAGAAGGATGTCTTAATGAAGGATCATCCTTATCTACCATTTCAAATGCTGATTGGAAATTTCCTGATTTTCAAGACTCAAGTGAAGATGATGACCATTTGAACTTTGATTGGCTTAGATGATAGTGGGAAGATGACAGAAACTCTTGAAAGAACACTTCTTTCCCATTACTCTCAGGACTGTCATGTTCTTCTATCATTAAACCATTAGGGCCTTCTGTGCTTTTGCTCTTTTCAACATTGATGAGAAAATAACCATCACTGCAAAAAGGGAAACTAAAACAAACAAATAACCACTTTGATTGGTATATTTAGAAAAAAACTTATATCTCATAATTTAAAAAATCATTAGCAAAAGATAAGTGTAATTTTAAAAGACAATTGTATTTTTATAATATATTTAATTTAAATATAAATTGCTCTCAGGGTAAAAATAAAACATGGTCTTCATCTTAGTATGAATTGCTGAATTCATTAAGCTTATTAAAGTAATCATATTAATAATTAAAGTGATTAAATTATAATAAGTTCATAAAAGCAGACTTGGAAACATCTTTTTGTGGTGAAATMTTTCTTAAATAAAATAACTTCCAACTTAACCAATACATAACAGGGCCTCATTTCTAAAAGAAACTAGTAGAGGACTGGCTAGTTAGATGAGAGTTTTAATATAATCTATTTCAAAATAGAATAAAATAGGAGCTTTACAGATTACTACATTTAGATATGGAGTCTTTCATTAATCCCTGGGTGTCAGTGCTTTTTCTGTGCAAATAACTTTTTGTTTTTGGAAACTTCTGACAATATCACAGTAATTTATTTATCTTTTGAAACAATGGGAGATAAACATTCAGGAAAAACAACATTTTGGAACTAAAAGGAAGGATGATAAATACATCTGTTAACATCAAAATCCCTTGATTACAAACTGTTTCTTAACAAAGGAAAAATCCTTTGGTCCTGCTATATACTAAAAGAAGTTTCTTATCTGCTGTATTCAGTTTGCCTGATTCAGATTTCTTTTGAATTCATTTAAAATAACTTATTATTGACATTCCTTCTCATTCTGATCTGTTTTTCTGAACTCTTAAACATTCTAAATAATTTTCTTTAATTTCTTTATTCATTACATTGCTTTTAAGGTGAATTATTTTCATATTCTGTTGATAAAATAAGAGGCTGCAATAGGTGCATTTTACTATTTGTTTTCTTATCATTCTTTTAATACATTTCTGACATTAATAAATGAAAAATATTTTTAAAGGCTCTAAAATGCCATGAATAACATTGATGAAAGAACTACTAAAAAAAAAAAACATTCTAAAGATATATATCCACTTTCAGGAACAAATATCTAAATCAGTAAATGTTTCTGCATAGGTTGCATGATGATCTGTATAAAAAGAATTACCATTAAAAGTGCTCATTTGTAAGCATATCAATTTTTGGTACTAACATATTATAATACCAGGCATCAGAGATGGCTGATATAAGTAAACTCTAGCTAAAATACCAATTCTTTTTGCATTGATCAAATTCCATCTGACTGCAATTCCTAACCAAAGGATTCTAACAGTATAATATTATTACTAATAACAAATATTTCTGCAAGGTTTTGTAAAATTATTTTTAATTTATTTTAATTATTTCTGTCTTATCAAGTTATATCTGTGCAGGATAAATTATATCTGTGCAAATCAAGTTGTTCCTTCCTATATCTATCTACCTATTTATTTATGTGAATTAATTATATGTATTTGAAACAGAGAGATTCTTGAGCTTTAGCTTTACATTCTGGCTGCTCATTGTGTTCTCCATTTGACTGAGATCTAAACATCAGGGTATACTTCAAACTAACCTTTGTTCAGTAGTCACAATAACATTGAGAGATTTCAAGAATTCACAAAAAAAAAAAAAAAAGAGTTGCTTTTTAGCTTTAGTTTATCTTCGAAATTTAAATTATTGTATTATTGAGCATTAAAAATCTAAAATCTATGGAGACTTAAATTCTAAATTAGGAGCAATCTTTAAAAACTGAAATTAATTGTCATTTAATACAGTTATATAAATTACCAGAATGATGCAAAAAGAGCTATGATTCAAAACTCATGTCAGCACTTTCCAATTTAATGAAATCTTTCAAACATATGTTCTAACAGAACAGAGTAAATAATGTAACATTGTATGTACAGACTCTGGGCTTAATGAAATTAAAATCTTAAAAATCTTAATGAGAAAATTAAAAGGTTAAATGTAAAAACTGATGACTGGCTTTGGCATTTGTGGCTGTTGTTTTCTTAAAAGATCTGTGACAATTTCTGTTAATCCTATGTTAGGTAGTTACTTTAAATTAGTTATGTAGAATAATGTAACCATTTTAAAACTATATTTGCATGACTTCAGCAAGGCATTCAAGATTTCAGCAAGGCTTTCGACACAATTTCCCATAACATCCTGATAGGAAAGAACAATAAGTGTGGTTTAGATGAATGGACAGTGAGGTGGATTGAGAGCTGTCTGGATGGCAGAGCTCAGAGTGTAGTGATAAATGGCACTGAGTCTAGTTGGGGGCCTGTGGCCAGTGGTGTCCCCCAGGGATCTGTACCGGGCCCAGTGCTGTTCAACATGTTCATCAATGTCTTGGACAGGGCCACAGAGTGCACCTTGAGCAAGTTTGCAGACAATACCAGGGTGGATGGAGTGGCCGACGCTCCAGAAGGCGGTGCTGCCTTTCAGAGGGACCTGGGTGGGCTGTAGAGTTGGTCAGAGAGGACTGTCATGTGGTTCAATAAGGACAAATGCAGGGTCCTGTGTCTGAGGAGGAATAACCTCAGGCACCAGAAATGCTTAGGGGTCGACCTGCTGGAGAGCAGTTCCACAGAGAGTGATTTGGGAGTCCTGGTTGACACTAAGTTAGCCATGAGTCAGCAGTGTTCCCTCCTGGCCAAGAAGGCCAATAGGTTCCCGGCCTGCATCAGGAGGAGTGTTGCTGGCAGGTTAAGGGAGGTGATCCTGCCACTCTCCTCAGCTCTACTGAGGCCACGCCTGGAGTATTAGGTATAGTTCTGGGCTCCCCAGTACAAGAGGGACGTGGAGCTTCTCAAGAGGTTCCAACATAGACCGACAAAGGTTTTTAAGACGGGAGCATTTTACGAGGAAAGACTAAGCAAGCTGGATTTAGCTTAGAAAAGAGAAAACTGAGAGGAGATCTGTTCAATATGCCTAAGTACCTGAGGGGAGAATATAGAGAAAATGGGGTCAAACTCATCTTCGTGATGGCAGTGACAGGATGAGGGGTAATGGATACAAATTTAAACATAGAAAGTTGCATCTCCATATGAGAATGAACTTCTTTCCTGTGAGGATGACAAAGCCCCGGAAGAGGCTGCACAGAGAGATTGTGGAGTCTCCTCTGGAGGTCTTCCAAACCCTCCTGTGCCACGTGCTCTGAGTGTTCCTGCTTGAGCAGGAGGGTTGGACTAGATGTTCTCTAGAACATCCTTTCCAACCTTAACCATTCTGTGATTCCTGTGTTTCGATCTTCCCTGTATAAAAAAGCAGAATTTTCTTAAAAGAATACAGTTCATTTAAAAGTGTTTGATAACTGAAAGCACAAGCTTTACTTAAATGTTTCTTAAGCATATATTTAATGTCTTGGATTATTTAAATGTTACTAAAACATTATTGTTGTCTTTGTTACAAGACAAGAATATCTTCCTAAAGCCTTTTTTTTTTTTTTTCACATCACTCTTTGCATAATTGTTTCCTTACCTTGCTACTTACTTACCCAAAATTACCGATGCTTTTATTTAATTAAATATTGAATTAACCAAATTTTTAATAAAATGTCCCGTATTATAGCAAAATGTAATGTGTGATAACGTTATTCATGGGTATTAGGAAATGCCTGAGGAAACAATACTCCTATTTTAGAATAATGACAAAATCCAGAAAATGTATATAATATCTCACACTTATAAAAAGCAGACACAAGTCCCTTCAACAAAATTCTCCAAAGATAAACCTGCTTGATACTTTGAAGAAGGTGAAGCTGAGCTTGGGCTTGGAGATTTATCTATAAGAATCTATATTAGATAATATCACAGAATATTCAAGGTTGGAAGGGACCTCTAGAGATCATCTAGTCCAACCTTCGCACTCAAGCAGGCACACCTAGAGCATGTGGCACAGGGTGGCATCCAGGTGAGTTTTGAAGACCTCCAGAGAAGGAGACTCCACAACCTCCCTGGGCAGCCTGTTCCACTGATCTGTCACCCTCACAGGAAAGAAGTTCCTCCTCACCTGGAGATGGAACTTCCTATGTTTTAGCTTATGAAAACAGCCTGTCCCCTTCCTCCCTGCATCCTCTCTTCCTGAACTTATACACGTTAATCAGATCCCCTCTCAGCCTTCTCTTCTCCAGAGAAAACAGCCCAGCTCACTCAGCCTCTCCTAGCACGAGAGATGTTCCAGTTCCTTAATCATCTTAGCTGCTCTTCTCTGGACCCTCTCGAGAAACTCCACATCCCTCTTATACTGGGGAGCTCAGAACTGCACACAGTACTCCAGGTGMGGTCTCATCAGAGCTGAGTAAAGGGGCAGAATCACCTCCCTTGACCTGCTGGCAACACTCCTCCTGATGCAGGCCAGGATCCCATTGGCCTTCTTGGCCATGAGGGCACACTGCTGACTCATGGTTAACTTGGTGTCAACCACGACTCCCAGGTCCCTCTCCKTGGAGCTGCTCTCCAGCAGGTCAACCCCTAATCTGTACTGGTGCCTGGGGTTATCCCTGCCCAGGTGCAGGACCCTGCACTTGTCCTTATTGAACCTCAGGAGGTTCCTCTCTGCCCAACTCACCAGCTTGTCCAGGTCCCTCTGGATAGCAGCACAGCCCTCCGGAGTGTCAGCCACTCCACTCAGCTTCGTGTCGTCCGCAAACTTGCTCAGTTACTTACTCACTCCGTGCCCTCGTCCAGGTCATTGATGAACAAATTGAACAGCACCGTGCCCAGTACTGACCCCGGGGGGACAACACTGGCCTCCAATTGGACTCGGCCCCATTTATCACCACCCTCTGAGCTCTGCCATCCAGCCAGCCCTCGATCCACCGCACCGTGCACTCGTCTAGTCCACTCTCCCGGAGCTTCCGTATGAGGATATCATGGGAGACGGTGTCAAAAGCCTTGCTTAAGTCAAGGTAGATAACATCCACAGCTCTCCCCTCATCCAGCCAGCCTGTTATCCCATCATAGAAGGCTATGAGGTTCGTCCGACATGACTTCCCCTTGGTGAATCCATGCTGACTGCTCCTCARCASCTTCTTCTCCTCCAGATGCCCGGAGATTCTCTCTAGGATGAACCGCTCCACCACCTTTCCAGGGACAGAGGTGAGGCTGACCGGCCTGTAATTGCCCGGCTCCTCCCTCTTGCCCTTTTTGAAGACTGGAGTGACGTTGGCTCTCTTCCAGTCCTCGGGCACCTCCCCTGCTCTCCAGGACCTCTCAAAGATGATGGAGAGCAGCTGAGCAATAACCTCGGCCAATTCCCTCAGTGCTCCTGGGTGCATCCCATCTGGGCCCATAGATTTTTGAGTGGCCAGTTTGCCTAAGTGATCCCTAACCCAATCCTTCTCAACCTGTGGAAGGTCTTGCTCTAGCCTATTTGCATCTCTTCCACTTGAGCCCTGCAGTTCATGGAGGGTCGCCTTAGCAGTAAAGACAGAGGCAAAGAAGGCATTTAGTAAGTCTGCCTTCTCGGCATCCTCCGTCACCAAGGCCCTTCCCCATTCAGCAGCGTACTAACATTTTCCCTCGTCTTCCTCTTGCTGTTGACATACTTATAGAAACCCTTCCTGTTGTCCCTGACATGCCTCGCCAACTCTAATTCCACCCGGGCTTTGGCCTTCCTCATTTCGCATCTGCATTCTCTGATGATGCGCCTATATTCCTCTCACGTGGCCTGTCCCTTCTTCCACAAGCTGTACACTCTTTTTTTCTCGTTAGCTTTGCCTAGCAAAGATATAATATAATAATATCTAATATCTAATATCTAATATCTAATGCATAAAGACAGAGAATGAATCTCTTTTATTATCATCTGAGCTTTGTTCTTCTTGGTTCTTTGTTGAAATATTTTTTGTTGAAATTTTTGAATTGTTGAATTGTTGAAATATTCTTTGTTGAAATATGTTGGAAATATTCCTGGCTACAATTCAAATGTATATTTTATTAGTCATGAGACAAGATCATACGCAACTAACAATTAAAAAATGTCAAATACACCAGGGACATCAAAAATGATAGTAAGCTTTATGGGCTTTCTAGTAACCGAATAAATTATCTTTCTGTGCTTAAGTCGACATGAAGAACCTCCTCGAATAATTGAAGGGATATTATTCTTTTCATAAACTGTTATTTTTATGACATTAGCTATCTATCATGAAGGCTTTTATTATCTCTACTTAATACTATTTCTAAAAGAAATAGACTCTTGATTAAACTTTCCTCTGACTACAGCTGGTAGATCTTAAGCTCCCAGGGTGAACTCCATCCTCAAGGTGAGAGCTTACTGCTGAACAGGCTCTAAGCACATCTAACTCCACTGGCAGCAGTCACTTTGGATTAATAATTATAGAGAAAGTCAAGTCAGTGGAATAAAACTTGTCTACTTTACCCAAAAGCTGAATGAATACCTGAATGACTTATGTATATGAAATCACAGCTCCTTCCCATAAGACTCACCTGGAAACACTTGAAAATTTTCATATTTCTTTTCTAGYACTTGCTGTGAGAAGATATCAAGACTTAAACTGCACCGTTAACTWGAATGATTGCTTTATGTTAGTTGGAAATACTGCGAGGTGATTGCACATTAATGTTACTGGAAAAGAATTATTTTCCTCCTGGCAATCTATATTCTATATAAATGCTTATCCCCAGTAAAATATAATAAGACAAGGATCTTGCTCCTTTTTTCCATAGCTCACAATGTGCAGCAGAAACAAGGACAAGTATCAATGGTTACAGAAAACAAACTGAATTCAATCAGCTTTTAATAATATTGCATTTTCAAGTTCGTCACTCTTCCTCTGTTTCTAAGCTTGTTTGGCAGCTGGCATACTTAGTAAAAGTTGTTGACATGAGTACTTCACAAATTATGTTTTATTAGTTGTACTTGGGAGAAAGGAGGAGGAAAACGGCTGCTGAGATGACTGAAATGTTTTTACAGTATGTATGTTAAACCCTGGAAACTCTGAAAAATGAAAAGGGAGGCAGATGAGTGTCTCATTATGCAAGATTGTTAATTCATATACCATAATGCAAATAATGAATATCTCTCAAGCACAAAGCAAAATGGCAGAAAGGGGCAATGACTTGTTATATAAAATGTGGGATGAAAAGTGAGAAACAGAAAAATCAAGACAAAGACTGAGTAACTGAGTGTGTTAATGTTTATAAGTAAAGCTAGTATGCAAATGCAATGAAAGAAGTGACTGAAGATGAAATCTAAGTAGATTTCTGTGTTTCATATCTTGTTGTTTTTTTTTTTTTAGAAGTAGAGCTTAAAGAGCTGAATGTGCTATAAGAGATAAGTAACTTTAAAGGATAAGTAACTCTAGATTATCTAAACAAGTTGTAAGTTTTTGCTAAGAAGAAAAAATATATAATTCATGGTTCTTCAAGCATTTGCCATTTGCTAGCATGTATGAAGCCATTTTTTTACAAAATATTCCAACTCTAAATGTAAAAAAAAGAAAAGTTCATTATACAGATGTTAAAGTCATAAAAGTATAAAAGTTTAACAGTAACTTTAGTGTGTGTATCATTCCACTAGCCAATAGAGAAACTGAGATTCTCTAAGTCAATATACAATTCTTATACACAGCTTTTTTTTTTTTTTTTTTTTT
>NW_020455657.1:213126-266443 GCF_003342845.1 Nothoprocta perdicaria
CTGTCCAGGTCCCTCTGGATGGCAGCACAGCCCTCCGGAGTGTCGGCCACTCCACCCAGCTTGGTGTCATCCGCAAACTTGCTCAGGGTGCATTCCGTGCCCTCGTCCAGGTCATTGATAAACAAGTTGAACAGCACTGGGCCCAGCACTGACCCCTGGGGGACACCACTGGCCACAGGCCTCCAGCTGGAGATGATATCTGGATGAGTGGTTGATAGACCAGATGGTCATGATGCTACTCAGAGGCTCTTTGACAAATTGTAGATATGGACCAAGAAGAACTTTATGAAGTTCAGCTAATGGAAATGACAAGTTCTGCACCTGGGGAGAAATAACCCTCTGCACCAGTAAGGGCTGGGGACTGACTGGCTGGAAAAGCAGGAAAGCAGCTTTAAAAAAAAAAAAAAAAAAAAAAAAAAAAAAAAAAAAAAAAAAAAAAAAAGGAAAGAGAAAGGAAGGGAAGGGAAAGGGAAAGGGAAAGGGAAAGGGAAAATAAAAGTAATGGTAGTAACACATTGGCCATGATCCTGCAATGTGCCAAGAAAAAAGTACTGTTAAGGTGATAAAGTAGTGAAAGAGGTTTCTCAGAAATGTCATGGGGTCTCCACATACTGAGATATTCCAAACCTGAGTGGGCAATGTCCTTAGAAATCTGCTCCAGCTGACTGAGCAGGGAGTTGGCCTAGATAATCTCTAGAGGTCCCTTCCCAGCTCAATGATTCTGTGATTCTCATTTAGGTAAAGAACTGCAGCTGCTGATAATTCACTTTAAGTCCTTCCCATCTTCCTGGAAAAGTCTGCTGCCATCAAACTTAGGGCTCAGGGGATGTTAGAAAGGTATGCATAAGACCAGAAAAAAAAAAAAAAAAAAAAGAAAAAGGATAGCTTCTAGAAAGTTTGTGTACATAAATTTTCACTGCATTATCTTTGTAACTAAATCTCACCAATTGATTTGTCTGGTACTGGGTCCCTAAGGACCGACTAATAAATCTGAATGCAATCAAACAAATACATATATATATATATATAGGCAACTGACTTGGACTCCTACTGTATATGTTGACATCTAAATCTAGATGTCTTAGTGCTGAGTCTAAATGAATCCCAGCTGTCTATATGTATAACTCCTGCTGACACTCCACTCCGAATCTCTCAGTGCCTCTGAAATTTCCAGTAAAAGGATATGCTTGCACCATTCACTTCATATTTTTCCTTTTTTTTTTGCATGGTGTTTTGAAATAAACTAGAAAAAGCTCAGTTGAGCCACAGGAAGTTTGCTAGAAAAAAAATGACAATTTAATGATCCTGTTTTCTAGACTTTTTGTTACTTTTTTTTTTTTTTTTTTTAAATATATATCCACAGGTTAACAACCCTTTAGGGACATGATTAATCCTAGGAAGCATCCAGTTTGAACAGTATAAAAGGACTTAGAGATGCCTTTGGTAGGAGCAGGAGGCAAATCACAGAATCACACAGAATCACAGAATGGTTGATGGAAGAGATCTCCAGAACTCATCCAGTCTAACGCTGCTGCTCAAGCAGAGTCACCTAGAGCATGTTGCAGAGGATCGCATCCAGGCAGGTTTTCACTTTTTCCAAGGAAGGAGACTGCACAACCTCTCTGGGCATCCTTTTATAATTTCTTCCTCATGTTCAGATGGAGCTTTCTGTGTTTCAGTTTGAGGCTACTGCCTCTTGTCTTATCACTGACCACTACCGAGAAGGAATCTGTCTCCATCCCTTGATACCCTCTCTTCAGATACTTGTACACAGTGATAATACCCTCCCTTCAATTTTCTCTTCTCTAGGCTGAACACTCCCAACTCTTTCAGTCTTTCTCACAGGACAGATACTCCAGTCCTCTGATCATCTTTTTAGCTCCTCTTGGGTCTTGCTCCAGCAGTTCTATGTCCCTATTCTACAGAGGCCTTTACAGAGGTTATTGATGAAGAAACTGAGTAAGACAGGACCTAGCACTGAACCCTAGGGGACACTAGCTACAGTCTGGCAACTAGATTTTGTACTATCAATCACAATCCTTTGAACTATGCCATTCTGCTAGTTCTCAGTCCATCTCACTGTCCACTCACCTAACCCATGTTTCTTGAGCTAATAAAGTGACTGATGGGGGGATAGGCTTGCTGATCCTGTTTTTAAAAACAGCACTGGATACTAACATAGCCAAATACAAACTGGAAAAACAGTAGAAAACCCAGAGAAACTTGCATTTCTGAACTTTCGAGTGCTTATTCTCACAGTATTCTTTACACTCAAATAACAAGCTTTCCATATCAAAAGAACCATTGGAAATCATATTTTGAATACCTTGTCTAGGGTGAACTTTCTCTTTGGTACAGATTCTGTAATGTGTTGCTGCTTCCAGAACCTGCAATGCAACTTAGTAGAAGTGGAAATATATATTATCTTGAGGTAGATTGTTTATCATTTTTAGTGATATATCTTTGTCAGGATCTGTTAAATACAATAGAAGGTAAATGGTGATATTTGACAACTTGGAAGTTTTTTGTCTTTGTCAGACAGAACAAAAGGTTCTTATCTGACTGAAGAATTCTCCTGTGAAATTTCAGCTTCTCAAACAAAGAAAATCTGGTTGAGTAAAACATTCTAAAAGGTCCAATACATTTTYTAAATAAGTTCAAATATAGCGTACAAATACAGCATAGAAATACAAATACATATTCTGACTTCCAAACCAAACTTTACAGAGCCAGGATGTGAAGGTATCTATACTTGTATTTTCACTGGTGTAGAATGCTGTGGGGAGAAAAAAATATATATTTTGAAAGAATAACAATTTTTGACTTGAAGAACAAACTCCCCCAAAGATGGATTTCAGCCATTTGTTTCTTATTTTTAGTCCTTTTGGTTTTCATATGCTGTCAGACACATAAGGAGACCTACAGAGGCACAGAGCAGTGGGATACATTTAGTATACTCTGGTCTCCTGCCAGTCCTGAGAAGATGCTGTAAATTCACACCAACAATTCAAATAAGGTAAGATGAAAATGAAAGCTGTCTAATGCTATTTAATCTTATTGGTAAATTAATTTGAATCATAAACGATTGAAGACTACTTCTTCCATAAATCATGATTGAAGGTCAGGCAAGGAAAGAGAATACATTTTTTTTCTAAATAAAGCTCTTTTCTTCCTTTTCTTGTATGTTTTTTTTTTGAGCCTAGATCATTTTGAAGACTCTATACAGCAGAATTTCATGGCAGGCTATCTTTTAAAGTGCAAAATTATACTCTTATTAACTTCTTACATTCTTATTTGCATTTCATGTTGTTTTCTGACATGAGTAGATGGCATTACTCTTCCTTTAAAAAGTTTTTTTTTTCTTCCCATATAATAATCAGCCTCAAATGTGCCACATTCACTGACATTTTAGAAAAGAACAAGGAATAAATGTAGCTTTAATGCAGCAAAAGTATGCTAGCAAAAGTTAGAAGGTTTCTTTTGATAAAGAGATTTCAGCATGGACTTTATGTTAGAATCTGTGGCCCAAAATAAACAGGAGATGTTGATTCCAAAGACTTATGTGAAACGAATATGCTGGAATGATGTCACCACATATGCATCATTTTTCAAGTTTCTATAAGATTGTCAACAAACCTAAAACATATTTAAGAATGTTTATACAAGGTTTTAAAAAATAAATATTTAATGAAAATATATTAATACACTAAGGACGAATATTAAAGAGATAATTCAAACAAAAAAAAAGGAACAAATATCATGAAATACAAAATGCAGAACTTTTCTGTTTCTCTTCTTGACTGATATTTTAATTTTGATGTTTTAATTTTAATTTGTCTTGGTATGAAAGTGTTAAAGTACTATAAAAATAAGACTTTAATGCAAGGAAAGATTGGACTCGAGAAGAGACTGACTTCAACAGCAACTTTCATAAAGTTATTATATGTGACGTTCTGCCAACATCTTGTCCTTCAATATATAGGAGAGGATATAGTGGAGTTCATCTGCTCACCTGACACTGAGAGGGCTACGTACAAAAAATAGACTTGAAGCTCTAAATTACTCTAGTGAGCAAATAGTACTGCTAAAGCTTCGAATGGAGGGAGAGAAAATGGCAAAGGAGCACTGTATGGAACTAAGTGAAAGGAAAGAAATCTGTACAGGTTTTCTTTTATTCTGGACACTTAAATGTAGATTTGTTACTGCTAAGTTTTCAACTACATTTGTAAATGTCTACAAAAAATATGTGACATTAATGAATTAAAAAAACAAAAATAATCTAGTTTAATATACAAGTAACCATTATCTTTTAGCGTGATATCTTGATGATATCAAGTGGACATTAGCACTATCTGCCATCACTGGAGTGTGAAGCTTCAGTACCACAATATTTCGCTTTTTACTAATCTGAATTTCTGTTTTTTCTCCAGACCCTTTTTCACTGATTGTCAGTAGAAAACTGTATGCAGAAGGTTTTTTTATGTAAAAGAGACAGAGGAATACCAAAGTAAACACATAAACAAATAAATTGTCTACTCTCTGATAACAAGGTTATATACATTGTCTAGAAAATAGAGTTTGATTCTAAGAAAATGCAAACAAGTACAGATCTGCCTTTCACCTCATTCTGAAATAATATCTTCAATGTAATGTTTATTTAATGTTTATGGCCTTCTGTGCTATTCTACCATGTGTTTTATAATCATGTTTATATTCTCTGTAGTTTTAAAAGTTCCTACAGCAAACATTCTCTCTAGTATAAATTATTTCAATCTCTGAACTTTTTTCAAAAATAAGGAGCATAAATCTGCCTTCCTAAAATAAGGTCAATGATTATTTTTCATGAGATTTTGGTGACTGGTAGAAAGCACTGAATATGTATTTCAGGTAACACTATTTAAAAGGAATGCACTTAAGAGGAGGATTTGGCATTCACTATGTTATATATGTATTGTTAGGTACAGCAGCATCCAAACTGAGCTTGAGGGCAAAACAGCACATCAGGAATATTTCTTGACTTCGGAAATGTGTTTGAAGTTGTTGAACTCTTTTTGATATTCCCAA
The DNA here is from genome assembly GCF_003342845.1 of Nothoprocta perdicaria. NCBI lineage: Eukaryota > Metazoa > Chordata > Aves > Tinamiformes > Tinamidae > Nothoprocta > Nothoprocta perdicaria. The sequence continues at coordinate 218,191 of NW_020455657.1, forward strand.
GGGACAACCTCAGGAACAAGAGGTAAGAGTAAAGGATTTCAGAGGTAAACTCACTGCAATGTGTGCAGCTCAATGATCTGTGTAGCCTCCAGCCATTTCATCAGTACTGTGACAATAGCCAGAAACAGATTCTCACCAGAGGGTTTTTGACAACACACTACACAAAGCATGTGAGATCTGTTAACAGCCTGAATTCAAGGTGGTTATCAACATATAGAAGAAAATGTGGCTAGTGGGCATAAGGTTCATGAGAAGGTCTGATGATGTTAATTTTATACCATGTGCCAGGCCCCAGGGGCAATTTGAAACTTGACCATGGAAGTCACTTGAAAGTGACCTTGGAAATCCTGTATGAAAAAAGTGTGGGTGCAGATAACCCAATGGACCTCTTTATTTCACCAGTTTGTTACTCAAATTTCTTCTAAGAGCAAAGAATGTTTTTCTACTGTCTATAAAAAGGGAAAATTCACCTCTTTGCTCCAAAAAACTTCAACCCTGTAGAGAAAAGTAAATATATGAAAAAGTCAAGAAAATGTCTGGACATCTTATCACAAAACACCATTTCTTTAGGTGGTAAATTAACTTTCCACAATAGGATTTTATATTCTATATCTTCCTCCTTAATTTGCTTATGTACAGTAATCTCTTAATTTCCCTTATCTGCAAATTGTGTTTTTGATTGACTCAAGACTTCCTTTCCTGTTCTTTGATTCATGTAGATCCAGATTCAGAAAAGCTGCTATGTCTAAAATTGATAACAAAAATCAATATAATCACAAGGAAAATATATATTAACTTTCAGGTTTATTTACTACAGAGATACGTTTTCTTGAAAGCTTATGTTGGAAAGATGCTATAAAATGTTATCATTCTTGGGAAAAGGGAAAGAAAAAGCAAAAACTCTGCCTTTAAATTCTACATTCCTTTTCTACATTATAAATTTTGACTAGTGATTGCAAAATCACACACATATATGTATATACATGCATATATCTTTCTTCAAAATAGATTGTAATTAACATGGTGGCTCTGTGTCCCAGTATCTTAGATGTTTTCCTTATTTTAAAATGTCATAATATTTCTGTCTGCCTCAAAGTGAAAAAGCTGAGATTTGTTTTCTGGTTGCAGGAAGGGAAAAGCTTTCTTCTAAGCAGAAGAGAATTGGAAAAATTGCAACAAAAGAGCCTAAACAACAAAATCTCTAATAGGATATGTGTTTGTAGATCCAGTGTTCATTTGAATTTTAGATGGCTGATGTAAGATCCTGGAAGAGTATTCTTACAGTGAAGATTTCTTAGAGTCTAATTCTTATCAGCTGTTATGACTATTCATGATTTCTTTCTTTCTAGTTTCTCATGAGACGCACAATCTAAGTCTGTTGCTCAAAAAATGTTACAGTGATTGCTGAAATTGTTAGTATTACATAATTAGGGACCACTGTGATTAAAGAAGTCTGTATAACAAAGGCATCAGGCAAATCTCAAGACTACAAACAAGCATTTACTTATTATGCGTAACTGAGATAAATCATCTTTGTATAACTCAGGTCATCTTTGTGTAACAATTAAGAATCGAGCATTAAGCAAACATACTAGTCAAGCGTTAGGTATATGATAGCATGAGTCTGATGCTTGCTCAATGTTTGCTGATTYCTAGTTTCCAAGATTAAAAGCAGGCTTGAAAGGCTTTTGATGAATCCCATGATCAGAGTCAATGAGGAGAAAGGAATTCCAGATACTCAAGTTATCCAGTTGGTTAACTAATTTATGATGGAAGGAAGGGGCCTCTGAAAATTCTTTATTCTTTATTCCAAAGGAGCCTAAAGTAGTTGCTAAACATAAAATATTTAAATATCTACTTACATGTTCACTGAATCTCATATCAAACACTTTAAGTTTCCATCAAAGTGAAAAGACATTGGCAATATTTTTAATAGATTACCTTTTACTGTACCTGTGTTGTAGATATACTATATGTGTTGCATATACAATCATGAAGCTTCTGTGCATATGTTCAATCAACAGGTGAAGTAGATTTTATGAGATAGATTGTAGATAATAGATTATATTGGCTGAATTGGTAGATTATATTGGCTAAAATTAAATAAAATTCATTTTAGCCAATTTGGTAATGAAATTAAATTACTGATTAGTCAGAGTAGCACAGATTAGTCAGAGTTTCCACAGAGTAGCAGATGTAAAGCTAGGAGGGAAAAGAAAAAAAAAAAATACACCTGTTTTCAGGCATTTTACTCCTATCTTTCATAAACTTTAGAAATGTAATGCAACAGATGTGATTGATAGGACAAAAAAATTGCTTTCTGACCTATTGAGCGAAGAGATCTGTACAAAAATAACTCATGTCAAAAGCAGGGTCCAACTTATGACCATTATACATTTCCATGAGTAAATTAAAATACACAGTAGGAGTAATAAATGTCATCTGAGTGCAATATGATAAATGCAATGGGTCTTTGAAATCAAAATGCATGTCTAGAAAAATAAACAAAACACTACAAGCATGACTGTAAGTAGGTTGGCTTCAGAAAATAAAAATACAAAACCATAGTCAATCTCACAGTGCCATTAACCTTCATGACTCACCTATGCATTGCATTTAGAACTGATTGTGAATGTTTTAATGTAACTGCACTGGCTACTTTCCTATTCCATATCATGTGTTTCCTCTTCTAATCAAGGATTAGAAGAAAATTCAGTGCTGAATCTTCTAATTCCTCAGATTCCATGTGAAACACTCTAGAAAATGAATCCTGAAATATAAGGAGGATTTTTTGGGGGGAGGTAGAGTGGGAGGGTAGGGGTAGGTTGGAACAAGTTACACTAGTAGTCAAGAAAACATCAAAAAATAATTGTTGAGGTTATCTACACTAATCTATAATATGGGCAAATACAAAATTATTTAACTGCATTTCTCATCTAGAGTCAATAATTTGGGGTCCTACCACAAAAATATATTTAAACACATCTTTAAATATCATTGAAGTCTCTTGACTGATTATTCACTCTGAAAAGAAATGCCTGTGCACTTGTATGACCTGCAAATACCACCTCATCTCTGGATCTTAGTATACCTCTGCCCATAAAGAGTAGTCAAAGTAAAACTAGGAATGGTGGATCAAGGCCGAGGTACACAGCATCCAGCTTGTCATTAGGCAGCCTATTTTCCAAAGAAAAGAAATGCAGGTGGGCAGACTGGAAAGGAGCTGTGCTGTGCACCAGTGAGTCAGGATCCTGAGACACCCCACGATCCTGTTACCCTGTTTAGATACTCCCTATTTAGATATAGACAAAAGAAGTAGAAAAAAAAATAAAAAGAAGTCAAGAGTGATTCTACATAGCAAGTAAAGGCGGCATTGTTTTTCTTGAGCCTTTTCTGTTTTTCCTTCCTACCTCATTAGGTAAGAAAATGAGTTATGATAGAGTGGTACTTTCAAGATCTATGCTACAAGAGAACCACCATACCAAGTGGAAGAGTGGGGAAGAGCCATGTAGGGAACTTGAAGCCTTAATTTGCCAACAGGCAATGCAACCTATGCATTGCATTTAGAACTGATTGTGAATGTTTTAATGTAACTACACTGGCCACTTTCGTATTCCATATCATGTATTTCCTCTTTCTTTTTTATCTTCTCCTTTAAATCTTCCACCTTTAGAATGAAGGACCAAAGATCACTGGACCTTCGAGGTCTATCTGCTTCTTTTTTTTGAATTTGTTCAAAAAAGGTCTGCATTTCATATATATATATATATATGTATATATATATATAAAATCAAACTGCAAGGGTAAATAAAATATAAACTAAAATAATAATCATTAATTTATTTTTCCATCTCCAAGGTATCTTATATCTGAGGAAGGATTCCTCACCTTTTCTTTGGTTCTCTATTTTTCTTTTCCATTGCCTTTTTCTCTCTGGCATTCGGAGGCTTCTTTACATGACTCTGTTCATTTGCTCAAAAAAAGGAAAACTCTTTCCTCTCCTTTTTGAGTGCTCACCAAACTCAGTCAATGTCTTTTTAAAGAAATATGACACCCAAACTGGTCAAGCCCTGATGAAATTAAAATTAAATTTATTAAAATAAATTTATGAAATTTATTAAAATAAATAAATAAATAAATAAATAAATAAATAAATAAATAAGGTATAAGGGTTTATAGAAAAAAAAAAAATATATCTGATATTTATAAAGATTTATTGTTCCTTGAATTGTTTGCCAGGATATTATGTATTGGTTCTTTGCCTAATAAAAGTGGAATGAAAAATGAGTATAGGAATGAACACTGAAATCCAAATGTTAGTTCACAAAGGAGGTTCTAAATGGTTTTGTGCTAGCATGCAGCACAAAGAAGAAATCACAGCAAATTAGTTCCAATCACTTGCTTTCACTTTCTTTGAAAATAGACAGGATCATTTTCAAAAATAACTCTTTTAAAAAGGTCCAGGAAGATTTCTTTACTTTGGGCTACCTCCATTATATAATTCAATTCCCTTTAGAAGCCTACACATGGCCCGTGAGTTATCTAAGTCCTACTTATTATCCTGACTGAAAGAACAGTTTCTTCTTTGATAGAACACTTACCTAGAACATCAGATCATTCCAAGGTCTATCCACCAAATCTATGTTTGGCGTTCAAACTGAAATAAGAACAATACCAGGCAACATAGATTCACTTGCTGATTTAGTTATGCTTGCTTATTTATTGTGAGAAGACAAAGGGGAGAACAGAGACAAATCTCACTGCAACTACTGCAAGTAATATGCAAAAATCCTTAACTCGAAGAAGAAAAGGATGAGAAAAAAGAAAAAGAAAAAAGAAATAAAAATCTACCAGAATTTAAAAAAATGAATAAGAACCATTAGGCATTTTTTGCTGAGGAAAAAAGTTGTATAGAGAAAAAAAATATATTTTTTGTGTTTCTGAAATCTGTTCCATGATTATGCCTTGTGGATTTTATCTCTACACCAAGAGAAGTTCCTGTATCTTCCTCTTGAAATGGAAAAACAGCTACCTTAGAAGATACTCTTATCTCTCTCGTGGTTTGTGGAATACAGCTTTGAAACTTTTTTAGCACAACAAAATTAATTTAACTTGGATTAAGAAAGGTTCCAGCAAAGTGATGAATGAATCTTTACACAGATTTGTTAGGTTAATTTAAAATTAGTTGTACTAGTTTCACATCTTTAGATTTCTATATGCAATCTAAACTGGTAGGAACAGATTTAAGAACTTACAGCTATTTATTGACACAGATGGTTAATACCTTATCTTTCAAGTTTTAGGAATTTTCTGCCAAAATATTTTACAAAGTGCTTTATAGTTACTATATAAGATTCTTTTCACTCATGCAGGTGAGCAGATTTTTTAAAGACATTGTATTATATTTATTATATGTATTATATTTATTATTTTTGACAACTGATTTTAAATCATGCTTTCCTTCTGAAACTGTACAATAGTTGCTAAGACTGATGCATATACAGTTTTTTGCTTGCCTAGCTCAATGATAGGTTGGTTAAAAAATTGGTTAAAAAAATGAAAAGAGGGTACAGTCTATAAGAGATTTATTAAGATTAAATAAATAATTCTCCATATTTTTAATTAATGTACATGGAAGTAAATATATGCATAATTATACCTGAAATCACAGATAATTAATTCATGAATGTGATAGATAGCTTTCTCCTATGTCAAACCATATAGCTTTCAAGAAGAGTTGTTAATTGTCTTCCTATTTTGACATCTTTCCAAATCATTTATGTGCTTCCATTACTTTTGGCTTTGTTTTGAGATTGTCTTTAATTAGGAAAAAAAAAATCCTAGAACCCACAAATATATATTCAAGTCACACACACACACACATCTGCAATTCATATTCCCAATGACCCAAGTAGGACCTATATTTTTTTGTCAAATATAAACAATTCTATGTCCTGAACCTAACAAAGAGAAGAGAATCTTTTAGCTCCTAGTATGGGAAACAGTCGAGGCTGATATAGATGCTTTTTATTCTCTTTGATTAGAATCTTAGAATCCTAGAATCCTTAAGGTTGGAAGGGAACTCTAGAAGTCCTCTAGTCCAACCCCCCTGCATACGCAGGGTCACCTACAGCACGGGGCACAGGGMTGTGTCCAAGCAGGTTTTAAAGATCTCCAAAGAAGGAGACTCCATAAACTCTCTTGGCAACCTGTTCCAGGGCTCTGTCACCCCCACTGTCAAGAATTTTTTCCTTAAGTTCCTGCAGAACTTTGGGTGCTTCAGTTCATGGCTGTTTCCTCTAGATCTATCAGTGGCCACCACTGAAGAGAGGCTGGCCCCATCCTCCTCACTCCTTCCCTTGAGGTATTTATAGACACTGATTAGATCCCCCTTCAGTCTTCTTTAGGCTGAACAGGCCAAGCTCTCTCAGCCTTTGCTCATAGGGCAGATGTTCCAGGCCCCTGAACATCCTCGTAGTCCTGCGCTGGACTCTCTCCAGCAGCTCCACATCTCTCTTGCCTGGGGAGCCCAGAACTGGACGCAGTACTCCAGATGTGGCCTTATCAGGGCTGTGTAGAGGGGGATGATCACCTCTCTTGACTTGCTGGAGATGCTCTTCTTATTGCACCCCAGGATCCCATTGGCCTTCTTGGCCATCAGGGCACACTGCTGCTTCATGGTCAGCTTGTCATCCACCATGACACCCAGGTTCCTCTCTGCAGAGCTGTTCTCCAGAAGGTCAGTCCCCAGCCTGTACTGGTGTATGGGCTTACTCCTCCCCAAGTGCAGGACCCTGCACTTGCCCTTGTTGAATTTCATGAGGTTTCTCACCACCCAGTTGTCCAGTCTGTCCAGCTATCTCTGAATGGCAGCACAGCCCTCTGGGGTATTGGCTTCTCCTCCCAGTTTTGTATCATCACCAACTTGCAGAGGGGTTCCTCCAGCCCTTCATCCAGGTCGTTGATGAATAAGTTGAACAGGACCGGACCAAGGACTGACCCCTGGGGGACACCACTAACTACAGGCCTCCAACCAGCTCAGCGCCACTGATCACCAGCCTCTGAACTCTAGAAGTTCAAGTGTCATCATGAAGACAAGAAAAATTYTTAATTTTTGACTCAGGTGAGAATGAAACAGCTATCATAAGAAAATCAATTGTTAATCTTAAATTTGAACACATTAGAGTTCTGATGGAGCAGTCTACTACTACTGATCTTACAAAGAGTGGCATCTCAGTATTCAGAATTGTGTTTGAACTCCCCTAAAATTGGACATGGAGAGTTTCAGATGTGAGACTGAAGCCAATGTTAACATCTAATATTTTGACATGCATATTAATGTATTTTCCAGCTGTTAGTTTTAGGTAAAGACATGTCCAGAACAGAACTCAAGCCATGAAAAGAATTGATGAATTCATCTTCAGCAAAAAAAAATGAGTTCCTGTGAACGCACAGTAGTTGGTAGCCTCAGTCTGTTGAAAACAGTGTGAGAAAGAACTTCAAACAAGAGAATGGAATAATTTGAGCTTGATGCTACACAATCATAAATGATATAAAAGCTTCATGCTACCTATGGACATAATAATGGTTTCTGAAGTCTTAGTATGAGAATGATGCTTTGGTGATGCATGTTTTTCTCCCTTTCAGAAGTAGTATCAGTATTAAGATTAGCATTTTTCAGAAGAGCATAATCAAAAGCTTAAAATGTGCAAATTAATAATCAGTAATAAAAAACTGTTGGAATTGGTTTTGTGATTTTTAAATAGCTTCACCTATTCATAGACAATGATTCATGAACATATTTCTAACATAAATGTGTCAATTTCCTGGATAATAACTTTTGTTCTTTTGAAGAATATTGAAATAAAACAATATCCTGATCTTGAATGTATATCTCACTCAGACTGACACACCTTACTGACTGTGTCTAGACACATCAATACTGAAACTATAAGAGAGAAACAAAAAGCAAGTCTCTACAGGAGACTTTCCACTCTACCTCAAACCAGCAGCTTTTCTCCTCTTATCTCCCATCAGCAGAAAACCATTACTGTTTATATTTTAATATACACATTTTGCACAAAGAAAAATTGAAGCTCTCTGTATTCCTCACTTACCAAAAATTAGTCACACTTTTTTTTGCTCTAGTCACTATTCCTTTCCCTAATTATCCTCCTTTGACAAGCATAATATTATTTTGCAGTTTTTTAGTTCAAGCAACATGAAAGCAGATTAACTGGGTTTTTTTTTTCATCTCTTACTCTGTGTGACTATTGTTTAGACATTCAGCACAAGACAGGAAAAAAAGGACTGTTTCAATAAAGATTTTGTCATAAATTTTCAAAGCAGCACTAGGGATCACTTCTTTTTCATTTGCAGGATCAGTTGTGTGTATTTACAAATAGTGGCAATAGCTTTTAAATTCAAGTCTGACTTTTCTTTTTCTCTGGATGGTTGGTTCACTTCCCTATATTTCTTTAATGGAAATGTCATAATAACAAGTTTTTTTTTGTGACTTCTTTTTCTCTCAGAAGAGATAATACCCTCCATAATATCAAAGCCTAATATCTAAGTCTGCTATAACTTATATCTAAAAATCCACCAAAAAGAACCGAGTACTCATCCTCTCTTTCACCCCTGCCTCCCCTCAAAACACCCAAAGCAAACAAATATAAGCAGAAATACACATACTTTCTTATGATAGAGGATTTGATTTCTGTTCACTTAACAGGATAAATAAGACTTAGGAACTTTAAAGTCTCCAAAAGTTCTTAAGAGTCTTTTTCTGCATTTTTCTGCATTTTTCTGTCTGGGGAATTCAAAAGTATATAACTCCACCAACACTCATTATTTTGTTCAGTTGAGTAAAACAGCACTAATTTTCAGAGATTAATGCTATTAGTGGCTTATTAAACAAATACGGAGGTAGGAGTCTGACTTCTCTTTTTCATTTTATGAGAATATGATTATGTTTTCATTTTCAATTATTTTTGTGCAGCTAAGGGCCTGATAGACTGATGTTTAATACTGAAGAACAATTCCTTTACAGTCATATTATTATCCTTTATATTGGAAGTGACTGTATCCTTCAATTAATGCATTTGTTAAAAAAAAAATACAATCCATCTCCTTTTAGGTGTATTTAAAAAGAATATTAATCCATGACAGACAAAAATCATAAAAGTACAGTACAGATTGCATTACGAAGTGAGCCAACTTCTCAGGAAGATGTAAACATATTTTACCCTGTCATGCTGTATATCAAATGCTTTTGATTTGGCATCATACATTGTTTACTGTCTCTTTCTGAATTGAATTTTACTTATTCTAATATAAAACTTTCTTCCCAATTAGGACAATTTAATCTTGTGTTGTTCACTCTGTTTAAACTTTTTTTTTTTTTTTTTTTTTAAATATCTTTAGATAAAAGGCAAACTTCCATCTATTTTGGACAGAGAAACACTTTAAAAATCAAATTTAGTAAGTTATGAATATCAGAGTTATGTAACTTTTCCCATTGCAAATTCTTCACTGAGGTGAAGAATGTGGAGAAACTATTGAGAACATCTTCCAGATTACTTATTGCTTATCTCTACATGTGTCTTAGGAAGTATCTCATATATAAAAAGGATAGGTCCAGTAAGAAATAGAGCAGCATATATTCCATGGTTTCCTAATTCAAAACTCATCTGGAAAAGTATAATAGTAGGATTATTCTGTTTTTCTATTTTCCACTTTTTCTCTATTGCAAGTTATTTATTTCATGTTATCATCTGAAAATAAAGCCTAAACTGGTAAACAGTTTACTAAACTGCACTGCTGAATGGGGAACGGGTCTTGGTGACGGAGGATGCCGAGAAGGCAGACTTACTAAATGCCTTCTTTGCCTCTATCTTTACTGCTAAGGCGACCCCCCATGAACTGCAGGGCTCAAGTGGAAGAGATGTAAATGGGTTAGAGGAAGACCTTCCACAGGTTGAGAAGGATTGGGTTAGGGACTTAGGCAAATTGGCCACTCAAAAATCTATGGGCCCAGACGGAATGCACCCAAGAGTGCTGAGGGAATTGGCCGAGGTTATTGCTCAGTTGCTCTCCATCACCTTTGAGAGGTCCTGGAGAGCAGGGGATGTGCCCGAGCACTGGAAGAGAGCCAACGTCACTCCAGTCTTCAAAAAGGGCAAGAGGGAGGAGCCGGGCAATTACAGGCCGGTCAGCCTCACCTCCGTCCCTGGAAAGGTGATGGAGCAGTTCATTCTAGAGAGAATCTCCAGGCATATGAAGGAGAAGAAGGTGTTGAGGAGCAGACAGCATGGATTCACGAAGGGGAAGTCATGTCTGATGAAACTTATAGCCTTCTATGATGGGATGACTGGCTGGCTGGACGAGGGGAGAGCCGTGGATGTTGTCTACCTTGTCTTCAGCAAGGCTTTTGACACCGTCTCCCATAATATCCTCATACGGAAGCTCGGGGAGAGTGGACTAGACGAGTGCATGGTGCGGTGGATCGAGGGCTGGCTGGATGGCAGAGCTCAGAGGGTGGTGATAAATGGGGCCGAGTCCAGTTGGAGGCCTCTGGCCAGTGGTGTCCCCCGGGGTCAGTACTGGGCACGGTGCTGTTCAATTTGTTCATCAATGACCTGGACGAGGGCACAGAGTGCACCCTGAACAAGTCTGCAGATGACACCAAGCTGTGTGGAGTGGGCGACACTCCGGAAGGCTGTGCTGCCATCCAGAGGGACCTGGACAGGCTGGTGAGATGGGCAGAGAGGAACCTCCTGAGGTTCAATAAGGACAAGTGCAGGGTCCTGCACCTGGGCAGGGATAATCCCAGGCACTAGTACAAATTAGGGGTTGACCTGCTGGAAAGCAGCTCCACGGAGAGGGACCTGGGAGTCCTGGTTGACACTAAGTTAACCATGAGTSAGCAGTGTGCCCTCGTGGCCAAGAAGGCCAATGGGATCCTGGCCTGCATCAGGAGGAGTGTTGCCAGCAGGTCAAGGGAAGTGATTCTGCCCCTCTCCTCAGCTGTGGTGAGACCACACCTGGAGTACTGTGTGCAGTTCTGGGCTCCCCAGTATAAGAGGGACGTGGAGCTTCTCGAGAGGGTCCAGAGAAGAGCAACTAAGATGATTAAGGGAATGGAACATCTCTCGTGCTAGGAGAGACCAAGTGAGCTGGGCCTGTTTTCTCTGGAGAAGAGAAGGCTGAGAGGGGATCTGATTAATGTGTATAAGTTCAGGAAGGGAGAATGCAGGGAGGAAGGGGACAAGCTGTTTTCATTGGTGGCCACCAATAGGACAAGGGGAAACGCCCATAAGCTGAAGCACAGGAAGTTCCATCTCCAGGTGAGGAGGAACTTCTTTCCTGTGAGGGTGACAGAGCAGTGGAACAGGCTGCCCAGGGAGGTTGTGWWGTCTCCTTCTCTGGAGGTCTTCAAAACTCGCCTGGATGCCACCCTGTGCCACATGCTTTAGGTGTGCCTGCTTGAGCGGGAAGGTTGGGCTAGATGATCTCTAGAGGTCCCTTCCAACCTTGAATATTCTGTGATTCTGTGATTTACTGCCAGCCTCCAGAAAACCTATCTAACTTCACTTCTAATAATAAAGATGACTGCAATAACAGTTTTATTTAATGCTAGAATAGGGTTGGTTCATCAGAAGTACAGCAGTTCAGAGAAGATAGAACGAGGAACAGTTGTATTACAGTTCCTGGATCATGCCCACCTGTTCGGTCATTTCATGTTTTGCCTTCTAGGTTGCATCATGACATATCTAAAACTCACAGAACTGTTGTGTTTCTAGTAAATGATTCCCATTCCACATAGTTTGCTTTCTAAATCACAGAAAATTAGTGGTGTGTTTTAGGTGTCAAGGAAAATGAAGTGTAATTTTAGACTACATATAAAAAGAAGAAAATTAGGTAGAAAAATGCAAAGAATGTGATAACACAAGAGGAGACAAACAGTATATTGGAGAAAACAACAAAGAGGGGAAAGATTGCAAGGTAACACAGCTTTACAAGAGTAAATTAATTACCTAAATGTAGGAAAGAAAAAATCAAGAGAAAAGATGAGATAGATTGCTATATCACTCCTACAAGATATTTCCACCAGTACTCTTGAGATCAAGCATGTCTGTGACACCTATAAATTATAAATGATATAGTATCACAAGTGATACAGTGATAAGCACTAATCAGAATATAATTAAAACTAGCTAGTCATGTATAATTTGTGGCTAAGATAATGTAACTATTTACTATTTTATTACAAATGTTTGCTACTATCATTTAATATTATTGATATTAGTATTTAATATTATTACTAATGTTTGCTAAATAGTTACACTAAAATTTTGCTGAAATAGTGTAACCCACAACAGTATATAGCTATTTTATGGCACTGTGAGGACATGACCAGATAAAGTATATGAATTTTACATAGCTGTGTGAACAGTGCGACTGTCAAAGTGGCAAAAGAGTGTGTAGCTGTGCATACAGGAGGCACCCAAGTCATAGAAGAAAAAAAGAACAAGGCGAGCACGAAGACATGCAAACAGGCAGAGCATCTCCTAGATACACAGAGACGATGACTGGCAAAACTAAGAGTAAAATAAGCAGTATCAGAGGTATATGCTCTTTTAGGGAGAGGATATATAGAATATATATATTTATAGAATAAATACATCAAGTAAGTAGATGGAGATGTAGAAAACAGAAGACAAGCCTACTCTGGTTTCCATTTTCTTGTGGTCATATTAACCTTATCTAATAAAAGTCATTAGGGACTGTAGGAATTACAGCTAACTGCACTCTCATTCCATGGGATTGTATACTTACTGATAGCTTGGATATATTTGTGCTAGTGATACAAGAGAAACTTTTCTGTATATATAGTGAGTTCATATAGTGATAATATATTAATCAACAGCACAGAAGGATGCTGTTGTTGGATAAGTATAAATGCATATATGTATTTGTATACATATATATATTTGTATTACATTTGTATGTTGTATATATACTTATCAGTGAATATTCTGTAATCACACAACACTACCATGAGCTTAGAAAAAAAATGAAGCATGAAAAAATACAATATCTATACATATATTCATCAATAAATATTTATGTACATTTATTATACATACATCCATATATAAGATGAATATGAACAGACATATATTCATTTGGAACAGTATATAGAATGGAAACTTAAGCATTGGGAGTCTATTCAAATAAGTGAGATCTTTTGTTCATTTTTTCATCCATTTTCATTCATGTTCATTTTACATAAGGTATACAAATTATAATAATAAAAATAGCTACACAAACAAAATATTGAAAAAAAAAAACCATAGTAGTTAGTGTCATGAGTATCTTGAAATTACTTATACTTATTCCTGTATTTATATACAGATATCAAAATTTAATTCCCATCAGATCTGTCTCATTGGAATTATTACTTTGTGAAGATAAAATTGATAATTAAAATACTTTTTTCATCCATAAACTGCATAAACTGCATAAACTGCATAAACTGCATAAACTGCAGCAACAGCATAAAAGAAAGTTAATTAGGCACAAGGGAGATTCCTTTGGAGAAAAAAAAAAAAAACATAGAGGGAGTGCCGGGAGTTCCTGGGCACTGGCACTTTAGAACCTCAGGAAACTATATTATACTTGCTGAAAATTGTTTTTCAAAATGTGTTTTGCTTTACTATTATTACTTTCATTTTGTTTTGCTTTGACTAATTTATTTATTAAACTATAATTAAAGTTATGTCTAAAATGCCATCACTCACTGTTGTAAGGTTTGTCCCTCACTGTAGCAAAAGGAGGCAGTTTTGTCAAGTCTCAGGAAAAGCCTAGCAGATACATATTTTACTCGTCCTTAGATTCAGGAAGCCTGGAAAAGCCAATCAGAAGGATGCTCAGAGTCTCATGATTCCTGCTAGTCACAGTGGGTTACTCAGTGTTTTCTCTCTTCTCCCATTTGCTTTGTTTATTTATTTGTTTCAAGAAAGTCTCCTTACTAAATGCCAGCAGACAGCATATAAAAAAAGGCATGAAATTGAGATATATTATTATAAGATGTCAAACTGTTTAATGTACGAGATTGGATTCAGCTCCAGAGGAAAATAGAGACTACACTTTCCAGTTGGTTACTGGGATGTATTTGTATGTGCACTAATAGTGCATTTGTATGTGCACTAATAGCTCCAATTAATGGAGATTAAGCCCATAGAGTCTAAGAAGTGACTCAGTTCACTTCAAAGTTGATGCTGATGGCTTGAGTTATTGCCTAAGTGTACGCATCTAAGACATGTCATGATGCATTCAGTTCTTGGCCTCAAAGAGCATTGGGTCTTATTTAAATTTCTGAGAGTTTCTTTTACTCTCAGAGAGCTCAATTCAGGTGCCATTGCAGTACTGAAGACAGTCGCATGGGGCTGACAACTGTAACACTGGAGATCAGCCTCCTGCTATATCTGAGAGTTGCAAACCAGGCAGGATACTCCAGCACATTTTAAATGACACTAGATCCTATGAATCAAAATATTAATGTAGTTTTAGGTACTGTAGGGTACTATGCATGACCTGTAGTTGCCACTTTAGGTAGCAATAGTCTGTAAATTGCATGTCATACTTACAAATATCGCCTTAAAGATATCTTGGATATTCAGTTGCAGAAGGAACTTGAACTAACACCATTGAATCTTTGATGGCAGAGATACTTAAAAGTCTCTTTTCCTATACTTCTACTATAAGATTTACCTCATAATAGCTCTCTTACAAAGACTGCTCTGCACCCTTATTCAACTTCTTAACTCTGCAATGATTAAATACAAAGTCCTTTTCTTCAACAGGTATTCTGTTGTACATCACGATAAGAGTTGAAGTAAATGTCACTTTTAATTTTTGAAAAATGAATACACCAGTCCTACTGTACGTCATATGCAGTGCACAGAAAAAGGTAAAATCTAATAGGATGGTCACTCATTTTGCCTGTTTTCTCAATTTATATCATGTTTCCATTGAATATATGCATTTAGTAGGAGGGTAAAAAAGTAAAGGGAAAGCAGTATAGGTAGTGTGATCAATGCAGAATTTTTGCCAGTGCTGAGTAGTTAATTGCAAACTGAAGTATTCTGAATTCTTATAGGGCTTTTTTTGTGGTGGTTAGAAAGTTGGGATATTAAAAGAGGAATTAGACCTTTATGAATGCATTTCTACAAACTCCTAAAAAGTTAATGTCTTACTTGTTATGAACATTGTAAGGATAATCGTTATTACTGATCTTGAAATGTAATTTACACATGTCCCTCCAGGGTGAACCCACTTTTCTAGATCAGTTTAATTACTAAGCTGTAATTATTTTTATATTGAATAATCCCAACCAACAAATAGGCTTAGTGCACAGAATAAATTCCTAAAGGACATGTTGTATTCAGTTTTGAGTTGTTGTTGTCTGAGTTTTTTACTTGATTATAAATAAAGTTACAAGAAGTTTCTGCTTGGAGACATTCAAGTTAGCATGTTTCTGTTCTTGAATCACCATCTCTAGGGGATTCATTCCACTTAAAGATTGCCATCTTGAAGGCAAGTATCTATTCTGAACTACTTATCAAGGAATTTTGCTATTATCTCTCTAGTTGGCAGTGAGTGCTCAGGGTGGTTACCAGCTCTTACTTGGCCAGTAATTGTACCTTGAGGATGTGACATCTTGTCAATGCATTCACAGAGCTCTCATTCCCTCCCTTCTCTAATCCCCTCTCTTCCCAAAACACTAAAATCTTCTGGGAAATTCTGAGGCTAGTGTTCACATAAGGGGAAAAGATGAGTTGAAGACGTTAATAGGATGTGAACTTTGCAAGAAAGAACTCGCAGAATAGACTATGTTACTGCAAAATAGTCACTGTTTTTACCCGTTCATATGGTGTGTAGGGGAAATATTCCTTTAAACAAGATCCTTGGGACAAACACAGACGCAGAAGACTCTTTGAAACAATTTGTATTCTGTTGTAAACTTGTTTCTTCCTCCTGAGCAATTCCCATTAGCCACACTTCACCCCACTATTTATGTACTCTTGACCGATCTAGATCTTAATCTGCTTGACAGTGTTAATAATGTGTTTTGTAAAAAACTTGTTTATGCTTCCTACCACTTGGTACCTAAGAAATCCCTGCTGCTGGAAGGAAAAATTGTGGTACAATTCAAAGACTATAAGCTAGTAAACTTCATGATGATTATCACCCTGTGATAGGTGATAACATTAATTAATTTCTGTTCCAGGTCACATGCTTTGTGAAAAAAAAGAAATAATTTTCTTTATGAAACAATCTGTTTAAAATACTAAATCCACAGAGGTTAAAATATTTTAAGTAAACATCAAGAGTATTTCTTTCATTATCCATCAGTTTAATCTCAGAAAAAAACTAATCTCTGCTCAACCCTTGCCGTGTGTTAGACAAAATATGGCTAAGGTAAAACATTTTCCATATCCAACAGTACAAAAGGCAAACTACAGTTGCCACCATAGCCAACTGTGCCACTTCCATTTGCCTAATCTAAACATGTAGGGAGCAATTTTGAGAAGAAATACAGATCAATATGCAAAGTCACACTCTAAACTTCATAAAACAAAACCTCTTTGATATCAAATACAGTTTAAGTAATTTCTATGTCAATATGTTCAACTTTTTGTTTGTTTGTTTATATTTTCTTATAACAAAATATAATCTTTCTGTCTGGTAATCAGTTGAGAATTTAACTAGCCCAGGTGAGAGATACAAAAAAAAAAAAAAAAAAAAAAAAAAAAAAAAAAAAAAAAANAAAAAAAAAAAAAAAAAAAAAAAGCCTAACAAAGTGAATAACATTTTTTTTTTTTAAAGGTTTATGGAAAGAGCCACTGGTGAACAGAGAAGGAAACAAAGAGGAAGGAAGAAAAGGAAGAAAAACAGCTCATAGACCTAAACTCTCTTCAAGGTTAGGTCATTTGCTTCTTGAGTCTTTGTACAGAACAACAAATTTTCTTGTATTCTGCCCACGGAAAAGGTGAACAAGTGCTAGACATGGTTCATTCATGGCCATAGTTAATCCTTAAATAAAGGGAAAGTGTGGTGTGCTGCTTAAACCTTCATCTATGTCACTCTTGCCAGATTGTTYCTAGGTTCTAGCTGTGTTTAAACAGACACTATTTTCAGCTTTGCTGTTAATTCCTCTACGGGATAAAACTGTGACTAATAACTGTCAGTATGATATCGATAAAGTATTGTTCACAAAGCATGTATCTCTTGTTTAAAATCTTCTATATTTACTGTCAGCTCCAAGAAGACTGTTATTTCAATAATAACAGCGAACATTCAAAGAAGACAAAAATGTGAAGTTACTCCTTAATAATGAAAGGTTTGGGGGAAATGGTGTTTATTTCATCATCCTCACACTGATAATGGTAAGGAAATTAAAGACTTCTATGTCTAGTTCCTAACTATCATTTACTGCCTTAGTGAGAACACTGTCTAACATTCCTACCTATTGTATCACAGCACTAATTTATAAACATTCAACTTATATTTTTCATTTACTTGGAAGCAGTTAATGACATTGTTTTCATAATTCCACAGGCAATCCCTGACTACACTTTATAATAGTTTTCAATAGAGATTTATCTTATCTTATCTTATCTTATCTTATCTTATCTTATCTTATCTTATCTTATCTTATCTTATCTTATCTTATTTATTATTTTAAGTGGTATCACAGAACAGAAGTGAAGCAGCTCCTGAAAAGGGGGCAATCATTGGAAGAGCATTAGCCAATTTGGAGAGGCATGTAATTTATTGCATCTAATCTGGAACATTTCTTCAGTGAAGTTACAGATAAAATAGTTACACTTTGAGGTGGGCAGATTTGCAATAGATTGTTGCCTTCACTAAAAGATAAATGCAAGATTGCCTACTCCTACGTTCAGCTGAATTAACCAGGCCTTATTTTGTATCCTTTTATTCTCCATGGATGGTATTAAGCAGCTCAGTAAATAGAAAAGTAATGGGAATATACAGTGCACATTCTGCTGTAAATAGCACATTTTGGTGTTTCTACCATATTCCTTCCTACTCTGGCATTATATTGTAGTCCTCAATGACATGCAATGTACCTTTCTTGATATTACGGAGACATTGTGTCATATTTTAACATTCATATTTCCCATTACTTTTCTACTGATGTGAGCCATTAAAGACTATTGTTATTATGATGTTCTATTATTTCAAGACACTTTTGCATGTTGCATGTAAGATTAAAAATCATTTTTATATTCAGGATTCACAAGCATTTTTTTTCAATCTTTCATTTCAGAATTTAATGAGTAAAATATTATGATGCATGATTTATTTTTTTTTTCCCGTGAAAGAACAAAAGCAACAAAAATGTTCTACATTTTAGGCACTATATGTCTGAATTTACATTATACTGTAATATAGTATTGTATCTTGCGTATCCTGTTTTTATTTTTTTTTTTGCTTTGTTTTGTTTTAAGGAATAAATATGATGAAAACAAAATTTAAAAGAAAATCTGTTCCAAAGTCACAGTCACAGAAAATGTTTTTCTGGTACAGAAAAAAAATGGTTTGAAAGTTGTCTCTAGTTCTGCATTTGCTGCAAGTGTTATTTAAATCTGTTGGCTGTCTTCAACTGTGTGACTCATATAGCTGTGACATTTTGTTCGTGTTCCATCAACTACTAATTCCAGAAGTAGAAACTTCTTTTTTCCAAATTCTAACCCTTGGAGAGAGAAGAACATATGGCTGTAAATGCTTTAAAATGAAGCACATCAAATATAATTACATTTTAAAGTACTTAGAAAGAAATGGAGGAGGTCTTCCTAGAACCATTAKTTTGAAGAAAACATGGAAGAGAAACACCGTTTTCATGACAGTGTGAACGCTATATAACATACCCATTTTCAAAAGGGTGTATTTGTGTATATACACACAATGTTGATGTTGTTATATATCAGCAGCAGAATCCATGGACACAAATTTTGTCCCCAAAACCACAAAAATCTTTACTCTAAAAATAATGCTTTTTAGCTCCTCTGCACATACAATGGAGATAAAGATACATTAAAAATGACTCATACTAGTCAACTTGCCAAAAACTAAATATCTGAAGATACACTTTCTTATGGTAGGATTGATATTCAGATATTCAGATTTCTATTTTTTTTAATTTCATCAAATTTATCATTTCTCTATCAGAAAAAAAGGAAGTTTTAAACCAGTATTGAGAAAAAAAATGGTCAGTTGAGCTGAAATTAAACATTTTCTGTCAAAATTATTATTGAAAAAATTGAAAATATTATGATAATGTGTTTCTCAGGTTGGTTTACAAGTCTAAGAGAATCGAAAGATTTCAGCAGGCTCCTTTCACTTCTTCTTCTGTTTTATCCCAGTATCCCCTTAGCATTTACCGTGAATCCAGTATCTAGCGATTTGCTGCACTCAGGTTTTCCAAAACTTGTTACCTTCTTGTTTTTTCCCCAGTAAAAGTGACTTGGCTTTTCTCATTTCACTTTGTCATCTTTGACATCATTTTTCTCTTTTATTTTTCTCAACAGAAAATAGCCTACATTCTGGGGAATGTCTTCAACTGATGCTAGATGGATGACACATGGCAATTTACTGAAATTTACTGAAAAGTCTCTGAAATTATGAAGACGGGTGTCCTAATAATAATTCTCTAAACTTACACGCTTTATTTTCCATATTTTTCATAATTTCTTATGTATTTATTTCTTTGGTTATTTATTTATTTATTGTGCTTTGTCAGAATCTCTTTCATTTCATTGAATATTACTGAAGTTCATTCCCTTACTGCTAATATGTTAAATAGGCAAGATATAGCCATCTAGAATTTAGACAATTAATCTGAGATTTTTATGAAGGTTCCAGTTCTAGTCAACAGGGAGACATGAACATGCACAAGGAGACGTAGTTCCCTTATTGCACTTTATTTTCCACTATTTAGAGTGTCCTACATCTCTCAAAATCATAAAACCAGTTATCTCTGGATAAATGTTTACTAAATATATGTTCCCATGTTAACTTTCATTTTGGAGCAACAAACAGCCTACATTTGCTTTGTCTTTGCTTTGAATTGAGTATAGAAGGAGATTTTGTTTTTCTTTTTTTCCTCACATGCCGTTTTATTTCAATTGGATCCAATTCCTGGATGTCTAAACCATCTTCTGATAGGATGGAGATCACTCTGCCAATAAAAAGAACATTTTCTGCAAAGTCATTATGATCCGTTAATGAATCATTAAAGCACAATAATATCCACAGAAAATAAAAACTATTACTTTTCTTATGTAGCTATCAGGATACTGTATTATGGTTTCCAATTCTATCTGTTTCTTTTGCAGACAGAAAAAGAGTGCAAAGGACAAAAAAGAATTTGTAGTCTAGGCATATGCAGAGGTACTGCAACAAACAAGTTATTGCAAATAAGCCAGCAGGTGGGAACATCAATCAATGCCTAAGGAAGGGATGAGGGATGAAGTAAATTCAGTTATTTTCTATTTTCTTGTCAGCAAAAATGGTGCTTTCTAAGCTTCTGTGTAATAATTTTTTTTTTTTTTTCTTGAACACAGGTTCTATAGAGAACTATGTCTCTTCTCAGTTGCTGTTTTTAACTTCTGGCATTTAGAGATGACCCACATGCAACATCTGAAATATAATTGCTTTAAGTGAAATGATTCAGTGTTGTCCATTTTGAGAAGGCTTAGCCCCCTGATCTTACAGAGGAATGTGAATCAGGTAGATTTTCTGGCYCCCCTGCACTGTCTGACAAGTTATTAATATTCATATGCACATTAATAGCAGAGTCAAAATCACTTAAATTTCCAATTTCCAACTAGCACCAACATCTGGAGAGTAGAGAAGATAAAAATAACACAAGAGAGGTGCCAAGCAAAGGAAACTATACTGTAATGTGAAGTTCCCACTAGCTGAAAAGTATTTGATTGCACAGAGTGTTTCAGCACATGCTGAACAGTCAGTAGCAAAATACTGAGAAGAATCCTCTTGCCACTCACGGCAGCATTAAGAGGAGCACCACTTTTCTTCACCTTTCCCATGAGTAAATTAAAGAGCAACAATGTTATACTATACCAGAAGAGTGTTCTGGTAGAATGTAATGTGAACAAGAGTGAACCTACTGAAAGTAATCAGAGGACCTTCTAATAAAATAATTAATTTTAAGAAGTATTAGCTTTGAGGTTACATAGGATAAGGAAGGTGAAATCATACGACCCGCCAGAAGAAGAGGTATATGCTTCCTTCATATCAACCGGCAGCTGCTATATTAACCACATCACAGCTTAACTAAATGATAAATAGGCATTGAAATTTAAGGTTTCAAACTCTATTACTGATAATCTGTGAAATCCATCACGACACAAAAAATTACTAAAAACATATAGATAGTCACAGACAATAAGTAAAAGCTGCGTACACATTTTCAGTGGGTTTCTCTGAAAGTGAATTACACTTTCTGACAGTAATTTTTATAAGAATTACTCATATTGCCTCTGCCTCTGTCTTTACTGCTAAGGCGACCCYCCATGAACTGCAGGGCACAAATGGAAGAGATGTAAATGGGCAAGAGGAAGATCTTCCACGGGTTGAGAAGGATTGGGTTAGGGATCACTTAGGCAAATTGGCCACTCAAAAATCTATGGGCCCAGATGGGATGCACCCAAGAGTGCTGAGAGAACTGTTCGAGGTTATTGCTCAGCCTCTCTCCATCATCCTTGAGAGGTCCTGGAGAGCAGGCGATGTGCCCGAGGACTGGAAGAGAGCCAACGTCACTCCAGTCTTCAAAAAGGGCAAGAGGGAGGAGCCAGGCAATTACAGGCCGGTCAGCCTCACCTCTGTCCCTGGAAAGGTGATGGAGTGGTTCATCCTAGAGAGAATCTCCAGGCATATGAAGGAGAAGAAGGTGTTGAGGAGCAGWCAGCATGGATTCACGAAGGGGAAGTCATGTCGGACGAACCTCATAGCCTTCTATGATGGGATGACAGGCTGGCTGGACGAGGGGAGAGCCGTGGATGTTGTCTACCTTGACTTCAGCAAGGCTTCTGACACCATCTCCCATAATATCCTCATACGGAAGCTCCGGGAGAGTGGACTAGACGAGTGCATGGTGCGGTGGATCGAGSGCTGGCTGGAGGGCAGAGCTCAGAGGGTGGTGATAAATGGGGCCGAGTCCAGTCGGAGGCCTGTGGCCAGTGGTGTCCCCCAGGGGTCAGTACTGGGCCTGCTGCTGTTCAACTTGTTTATCAGTGACCTGGACGAGGGCATGGAATGCACCCTGAGCAAGTTTGCAGATGACACCAAGCTGGGTGGAGTGGGTGACACTCCGGAGGCCTGTGCTGCCATCCAGAGGGACCTGGACAGGCTGGAGAGTTGGGCAGAGAGGAACCTCCTGAGGTTCAATAAGGACAAGTGCAGGGTCCTGCACCTGGGCAGGGATAACCCCAGGCATCAGTACAGACTAGGGGTCGACCTGCTGGAGAGCAGCTCCACGGAGAGGGACCTGGGAGTTGTGGTTGACACTAAGTTAACCGTGAGTCAGCAGTGTGCCCTCGTGGCCAAGAAGGCCAATGGGATCCTGGCCTGCATCAGGAGGAGTGTTGCCAGCAGGTCAAGGGAGGTGATTCTGCCCCTCTACTCAGCTCTGGTGAGGCCGCACCTGGAGTACTGTGTTCAGTTCTGGGCACCCCAGTATAGGAGAGACGTGGAGCTTCTGGAGAGTGTCCAGAGAAGGGCAACCAGGATGATTAAGGGAATGGAACATCTCTCGTATGAAGAGAGGCTGAGTGAGCTGGGCCTGTTTTCTCTGGAGAAGAGRMGGCTSAGAGGGGATATGATTAATATGTATAAGTTCAGGAAGGGAGAATGCAGGGAGGAAGGGGACAAGCTGTTTTCATTGGTGGCACAGGAAGTTCCATCTCCAGGTGAGGAGGAACTTCTTTGCTGTGAGGGTGACAGAGCAGTGGAACAGGCTGCCCAGGGAGGTTGTGGAGTCTCCTTCTCTGATGGTCTTCAAAACCCGCCTGGATGCCACCCTGTGCCACATGCTGTAGGTGTGCCTGCTTGAGCAGGAAGGTTGGACTAGATGATCTCTAGAGGTCCCTTCCAACCTTAAATATTCTGTGATTCTGTGATTGCTCTTAAGTAATATAGATTTTTTTTTTCTCTCTGATGAAAAACTTAAATTCCAAAAATCTAAGATAAAAAAAGCTTTATTATTAGTATTAGTATTAGTATTAGTATTAGTATTAGTATTAGTATTAGTATATCTCTGAAGTGTTTTCTGACAACACATGTGATTATGAGGCCTCCTATTGTTTAAACCAAACCCCTTAAAGCATATTTTTAAAAAACCCTTAAAGCATATTTTTAAACCTGCCTTCTCTCCTGGAAAAGAAGAGAAACACATTGTGAGTAAAATAGCTGTGATATATTATGGTGATGAAGTGCATCTCATCTATTGAGGCAGGAAGCAAAGCAGACACAGTCTCAGATCTGTATAACTGTAAAATATCGAATTGTGTTGTTTGTTTCTTTTGTTTTCAAAGTGAAATATGATCTGTTAAAAAAAGAAAAATTCTTTTTTTTTTCTTTCAAATCACCTTCAAACCTTCAGTAAAACAGACCTAATACGTACAGTAATGCTGCTATTGCAGTTTCTGCAAACTGAACTTCAACATAAATGTATAGGGGAGAAAAAAAAATGTAAATCTTTGTTTTCTGGAATAAAATTGGAACATCTCCACCTTGTCTTTATGAAAAGAGTGTATTAAAATGCAGCTCATATAATGACTTCAAGGGAACACGCATGTTCATTCTGAGGCACAGCATGTAGATATGTTGGAGCATATCAGGCTTCTTAGTACATAATCAAAAGGCTGTTTAGCAAGTCCTATCCCAAAATATTTTCCCTTAGTGTCTCATCACTTCCAGTCCTTGACTGCAGTTGCATAATATGGAACATGTTTTACAATTTCAAAGATAATGAAGGTGCTATCAGCATAGATGCTGTTGTGAACTTAATTTATTAGCAGATCATCATTTGTTGTCCAGTAAGATAATACAGATCAAAAATATGTTGTGCAAGCCTTATTTTCATCATACAAAGCAAAAATTGCTGGGGCAAAAAGTTTGACTTGGCCAACAACAGCCCCTTAAAGAGTACTTTTTTTTTTTCTCTTTCCCTTCCAAAGAATCTAGGAGTTTCCTGTTTCTTTTCTTTCTTACCCTTTACTAGCCACAGGGTTTATGAGTGTGAGTGTATTCACAGTGTATCAACATAGTGAAGTTAATGTATATAATAACAGATAGTGTCTATGGACTTAAGAAGAAAATGACCAAAGATATTTTGCTGAACAGATCAGTAGGCTAGACATTATCCAAACCTGCATGAGTTTTTTGAGGGTGTTCTTCAAATACGTACAGCTTAAAATATGAAGCTTCAAATATGTACACAAAAGGAGTGCATTAGTAGAGTCTGTGAACTTATGAGGAACTAATCTAATACATCTGCTTAGAAGTAGTTAGAAAGATGGAATCAGAACCTATCTTTTCTGATGCATTTATCAGTTGAACTAATAAAAAAGGAAACACACTCTAAATTTATTGTAGCTAATGATAAATATTAATGGCAATATAAATATGGAAAATCAATCCTCTCCATAGTGTTCTTAAGATGATGAAATGTAGCAATGTGTACTTCAATCTGAAGTATTTCAGATTGAAAATACGTCGATTGAAGAAAGATGGAAACTATGAATATTCACATAGGCCACAGATGAGGATATAAAACTAATGTTTTACTGCTCTGATCACATTTCAGATTTATCTATATTTAAAATGAATTTAATCATTAAAATTCAACAGAATTCTTCCTCTGAGGGAGTAAATATGCTCATGTCTTTGTAATGTGTACTTTTGTTTACAATTTATAAAGCTATGAAAGAATACTGGTTTTCATTTTTTCATTTCCACAAATAAAGAATATGACTTGCATGGGAAATTATTATGTTAAAGAAATTGGGAAACAGAATCTTGTTCCCTTAGTTTTTATGTTAAAATTACTTATGTCAGTATTTGTCTTAAAACAAAAGAAAAATCATTTGTTGCAACTCTTAAAAATGCTCTTTCATATAGTTTTTAGTTCTCAGTGTTAGTTCTCTCAAATTCTGCAGAGCTTGAAAATGTTGCATACCATGGAAGAGAAAAAAAAAGACTTTAAAGGAAGCTCAAGAGACACTGCCATTCAAGAATTCTTGAAAATGGTCTTCTATGATTTCTTAAGCATTACATATTTTCTTATGTAAATTAATTGAAATTATTATTAATTAGTAATTTTTTAGATAACAAGAACAAAACCTCTATCTGAACAGGGAGAGAAGATAATATTTATGCTATCAATCCTGATTCAGAGTGTGCCAAACAATTCTCCTGCCTCCTTGTTTAATCAATGAAATATTGTTTCCCTAGAATAAAAGCACTTACTTCACTATTTAAAATGGCATAAACATATCCCTAAATAACCTGGTCACATTTTTTCTCCTATCTTCATAAGTGATCTGATAAATTCTGATAAATTTTGATTTAAAAAAAAGGAAAAATAAATTAGAAGTAATTACTCTGACTGCATAAAGATTTCACAGCAAATGTAAACAGACTGAGTTTATTTCCTTTCTAATCGCATTGTTTGGTTCATTGCTCTGACAAACAAAAGATTAAAGCCAAGGAAAAAAAGACTTATTTATTTATTTTCCATGGAATGATGAGATTCTACTGGGTGATCACCACTTCTGCCATTACTGACTCAAGAGCAGCTTATCGATATAAATTAATGATATAATTCTTATCCTCTTCCTCCTAATTATTTTTTTTGCAATATTTCTTGCTCTAATTTTAAATTTGAGGGTGAAAAAAACAAGACTGAAAATAAAATGCAAATGTAACTAAATAATCAGTCAAAGGAACTGTAGCCTCTTTGGGAAGCATAAACATCAAAGTAAAATTGAAATGATTTTCAGAAACTATTTTGGAAGGCATGTTTAGTTGGTAACTCTGAAAAACAATATCATCCAATTCCATTCTTCTGTTTTGTTTTGTTTTGTTTTGTTTTGTTTTGTTTTGTTTTGTTTTGTTGGGTGGGGGATCCAAGTGACCAGTCTCATGAAGTTCTTTCCATTTCTGCAACTCAATAAATTATGGTAAGCTCAACAATATTATATTACAATTATAATAGCCTATTATACAACAGGATAACAATAGTATGTTATATTATAATAGCCTATTATACAACAGGATAACTCTTGCTTGATCTTTGTTTTGGAACTAGATCGCATTTTTGATCATAACAAAGTTGAGAGTAGAGGGAGAGGAAATGAGGAAAGGAAGGAGGGAAGGGAGATACAGTTTATGAAGCAGAGTATATTACTGTACAAAATAGGCAAGTGTCATATCAGAATATAAAGCAGAGAAAAAATTGTAGATTCCTTAGGAGGCTGCTTCTTGGGTAACTGGAAAGGAAATCACAACAGGAGAAGCCAGAAGCTACATATATATATGTATTTTTACGCATACACACACATATATATATATGTATTTTTTTCATAGTTTGTAGGTTCTGTTATAAAGATAGCCACCTATAAAAGACTCACGCAATTCTGTATGCTTGTAGCTATAATGTATTCACTACTTTTGTCAAAGGAATAAAATCAAAATAATTATTCACACTAACATTTAACTTCAGAAAAAAGAAAACACATCGAAATAAAAGAAGTGATAATTACAGAACTGAAGCTAAAAGTATGAAATTTTTGCAGGCTCAGTGAAGAGTGTTCAGAGAAAATGCATTAAAGATTCAGTGTGTACATACTCTGAATATTGCTAAGACTAAATCCTAAAGGAAGAAATAAGACTTTAGTATTTAAATAGCAGAGTGAAGATGCCTATTAGACACAAAAGGACATACTTCAAAATGCAGAAATCATGTTCAAATGGGGTTGCAGAAAGCATAAAATTCTGGACATTAGTGTAAYGTAATGTTTCAAAAAATTAGTCCAAATAAGATTTGTAGTAGTAAGCTACTAAATGTAAAAAGCCTGCAATAAAATATAATAGAGCCAGGAAGCGTGCCAAAAATGGTTGTAGATGGGAGGGGATTTTTGCTTACAATAACAGCACAGGGAGTGCAAGACCATAGAAGGAGAAGAAAAAAAAATCTCTTTAATGTTTATTGCAGATTAAGGGAGAAGAGATCAGAGAATCACAGAATGGTTGAGGTTGGAAGGGACCTCTAGAGAGCATCTAGTTCAACCTCCAGGAGGAACTCCTAGAGCATGTGGCACTGGGTGGCATCCAGGCGGGTTTGGAAGACCTCCAGTGAAGGAGACTCCACAATCTCCCTGGACAGCCTGTTCCATGGCTCCAGCACCCTCCCAGTGAAGAAGTTCCTCCTCTCATGGAGATGGAACTTCCTCTGTTTCAACTTACACCCATTGTCCCTTGTCTTATCACTGGTCACCACTGAGACGAGTTTGGCCCTTTAATCCCTACATTCTCTCCTCATGTATTTGTACATGTTGATCGGGTCCCCTTTAACCTTCTCTTCTCCAGGGAAAACAGGCCCAACTCATTCAGTCTTTCCTCCATCAATAAGGAAAGCTCCACTCCCTTGCTTATCTTTTTTGCCCTCTGCTGGACCCCCTCGAGAAGCTCCACGTCCCTCTTTCCTGAGAGCCCAGAACTGCACAAAAAACTCCAGGTGCAGCCCCAGCAGAGCTGAGAGGCAGGATCACCTCCCTCCACCTCCTGGCAACACTCCTCCTGATCTTGATCAAGAATAAGATATTGAGTTCTTACCTGGACCTTACTGTTAGAGGGAACCATCTGATATTCAGGTTTTAAAGATCTCCAAAGAAGGAGACTCCACAACCTCCCTGGGCAGCCTGTGCCAGGGCCCTGTCACCCTCACTGTCAAGAAGTGTTTTCTCAAGTTCCTGTGGAACTTTTAGTGCCTCAGCTTGTGGCCATTTCCTCTAGTCCTATCACTGGCCACCACTGAAAAGAGGATGGCCCCATCCTCCCCACACTGATCGGGTCCCTGTCCTCCCCTGTCCTCCCCCCAGTCTTCTCTTCTTCAGACTGAACATGCCCAGCTCTCTCAGCCTTTGCTCATAGGACAGATGTTCYAGGCCCCTGATCATCCTCGTAGCCCTGCGCTGGAGTCTCTCCAGCAGCTCCACATCCCTTGTGTACTGGGGAGCTCAGAACTGGACACAGTGCTCCAGATATGGTTTCTCCAGGGCTGTGTATAGGGGGACAATCACCTCCCTCGACCTGCTGGAGATGCTCTTCTTACTGCACCCCAGGATCCCATCAGTCTTCTTGGCCACCAGAGCACACTGCTGCCTCATGGTCATCTTGTCATCCACCATGACCCCGAGGTCCCCCTCAGCGGGGCTGCTCTCCAGAAATACAATACAATATCTCATAGAACAATTGAAAATTATTACATGTTGTAATAATTGCATGTTCCTGTTGCTTGTAAGCATGTTTTAAGCAAATAAAAGAATATACTAATTTATATATGACATAGTTTAACACAATTTAACTTATAGAACACAAGATTCATGAGCACATAGACRTTCTGCTTCAAAAGCAATAGTATATTGCTGGAAGAAGTTGATATGGGTCCATCACTTTTAATCTAGATCTGTAAACAGCTGAATATTTTAAATTTGTAAATCAAACATGCTTGATGTTAATGTACAACTACATCCGGTAGTCATATGGCATGAAAAAAAAGGTATATCAGCAAAACAGTTGATACTGAGGCTCTCCATATCACCATTAAACCTGTTTTGAAGGTTGAGTTGAGTTCCCTGAGAGCAGTCACTTCGCATCCTTGTGTTGTCTGGGCATATCTGAAGAGGAGGAAGGAGGGAGGTTGTCAGTCTTTGGCTGCTTGTGAGGATACAGTAAGCTGCTCTGTGCCCACTTTTTTCCTACACTGTAAATAAAAATTTGCTCAGAATTGGGATACTGATCTATCTGCTCCAAGCAAAATACGGCACTAAAGTCTGGCTGAAAACATTGTTTCTCACATGGCTTTAGAGAAGCTGAGGGTCTTACCTAGATGTACCTTTGATCATGACTGTAGCTGCAGTCTGATGTGACAGAGGTTTTGTAAGATGTGACAGGAGTAAGAGCATTGGTAGAAAATGCTTTTAGATTATTTTTAAAAATCTTACATTGATAAGTTTATATTCTCACTGTTTATATTTTTAATATTCTTTGAACATTATATTCAACAGGATGTCAAGATCAGCTGACTCACTAGTGCATAGTAAAATAGCAACTTAGCTATCCCAGTTTTTCAAAGTTCATGGAAAGCTTCTCTCTAGTGTACTGAATACAATAATATTACGCAAGGGATGAAGCTGCCTGGTAAGAGATATAAAATATTACTTAATCAACCAACGATAGCATTATAAGAGTAGTGCAAACCCTTGGATGGCTTGGTATGGTGTAAATGTTAATAAAACAAAGCTTATTTTGTATTTTTTTTTTTTTTTTCATCTGGCTCATTATCTTCAGTTGTGCAATGTTAGTTGTTTTGGAAGAGAGAGAGAAAAAAAAGATGCATTATTTTCAATCCTAAATGTGACTGACAATATAAAGATATTCTGAACATTGAAACTGTTCAGAATTGACTTGCCATATCCAAGTTGGGTCATAACCAAAATTTATTATGCATACTCATCAAAGCTATTTTTTACAGAAGAATGAGAAAATGTATCTGATATATTGATTAATGCAATTAGTTTGTAAAAACTAATATATATCGCTTCAAATCCTTCCACTCAAAGGAAAGGAAAGAAGAAAACAGAAGGATTTCCTTTTCCTTTTTGTAAACTATATAAATTACATACATATATGTGTGTGTTTATATACATATATGTAAAATATATTTATTTTTATATACATATACAGAGAGTAATGTTCCCACAGACTTTTTATAGCATATTTAGGTCTCTGCAGTAATAACTAAGAGTAAACACCCTGCAGGCAAGAAGAGAAAGGAAAGAAACTAATATTAGAAGATTAATGTTTGAAATGAAATTCATTTCACCTAATTTTAGGCATCTGCAACTATAAATAACTTTGATCAAATGTAATCCAACACCTGTACCATTTCAAAGGAAAACATCTAGAGGTGGCTGGCATAAAATTGAGAAATTAAATAAAAAATATA
Source organism: Nothoprocta perdicaria (assembly GCF_003342845.1). NCBI lineage: Eukaryota > Metazoa > Chordata > Aves > Tinamiformes > Tinamidae > Nothoprocta > Nothoprocta perdicaria. The sequence continues at coordinate 248,534 of NW_020455657.1, forward strand.
CATGTCATATCTAATGGGCACTCCTTTAGGACAAAGATGACTGTGAGAAAGTTAATTAAAATAAATAAAAAGCTACATAGAAAATGAGTATTTGCCAAGAAGGAAAAAAGAGGTTGCAGAAAAATTCATATAGTGGATAAAATAAAGAATAAGGGGGAAAAATTATTTCTATAAAATGAAATAAAATGTGACCAAAAAGGTAGCTGAAGCAATATTATTATAGTAAACAATATTATTATTAATAATAATCCAAACTATCAGTTGCAAATGAACAAAAATTTTTTTCATCCTGTAAACTGACTTTTCCTTAATACGGAGTGTAGATTAATAATTATAGAATACAAAAGGAAAGTTTAAGAAACATTAAGAAGAATTTGCAGTTTTATCACAATAATAATTTATAATAATATAATTTATAGCTATAAACATGGAGAAGACTATAAAGAACTATATCAAAAAAGAACTATTTAATATGAAATGTAGATGAGACAATGTAGATGAGACAAAGAAAGGACAGGGAAGGACATTATCTTCCCACAATCATCTATAGAATATGTTAAGGTTTAAATAAATGAACTACTGAGTAATGATGAAAAATAGGTATCATAAACCATAGCACTTTATTTTTTTCTTGAAAGCTAAAGATTTAAATATATCAGTTCAAATGTAATAATGTCACATAAAACTAAGCACATATTGGACAAATAAAAAATATATAACAACTTAGCTTATCAGGTAGAAAATGAATTTTAGAAAGTAAAGGAATAGGAGCAGATGCAGTGGTGGAAATGTGCATTGGGAAGATATGTATTATATATCAAATTTAATATATATAAGTATTTTACAGATCATATATAAAAATACGTTGTATATTATACAGCAATAAATATTTTGGCTTAAGATATCTAATGATGTATAAAATACTAGATACAAATGTGCACTTGAAATGATTTATTTATATTAAAATTAATTAAAATTAAAAAGTTATATAAATTCTACAGTTTAAACATCATATACTATAATTTAACAGAATTGCTATGCCATAACAAGTAGACGATATTTATTTCAAAAATCAGATTTTATTAAAATCATCAGATTTTATTAAAATAAAACAACTGGATTATTTTTCTCTTCTTTAATAAAAAAGGCATGATATATATTTTGGAAATGTAATAAATTTGCTGGAATAGATACATAAGTAACAAAGGAAAAGCATGGTTCGTCTGTGACAAATGCTCAGAGTACCAAGGCAAAAAAAAATAGTCAAACCTAACAGAAAATCCAAAGTACCTACAAAGTACAGTCCCCTGAGACTGTTTTAGGATATATAGAGGTAAGAAACAACTAGATTTAAATATTTTCAGGAGTATAAGAAAATCTGAGGTACTAGAGGAAGAAAAAAACAGCATAAATGTCATTTTGCACTCCTGCTACTCCATGTTACTCGAAATAACTGTTGAAATAACTGAATTTGTGATACATACATAAGCCTATGCAGGTTGAATGTTTACTTCTGTTTTACTATGTTTGCATCTATTCTGAGTATTTCTTTAGCTACATTTGGCTTTTGGTTCAGTGCATTGTGGAAATCATACTCAGAGGGAAAAGTTCTCTTCTTGCACTCTATGGATATTTAGATTCATAATTTCCAATTTCTTTCAGTAACAGGTCCCTAAAATAAGCCCAGCATGCTTGTAACTGCAGCATCTAAGTCTGTCTTTAGGGACTTGGACATTTTCATCTCTTCCCAAAGTTAATGTATGTAGCACTTTGTATTGATGAATATCATTTTACTTTTCACACTGAGCAGCTGTTTAAGTCTAATTTAGCTATATAGATTTCCATTATATTTAATGAGGGAAAAGAGATATGTAAGAAGGGTAAATGATCTACTTATCCTAGACTTCTAATTTTTTAGGAAGGATGAATTGCCACCTGGAAATGTCTTTTTTTTTTTTTTTTTCCTCTCTCCATAAAATATAAGAGAAAATCCACACCACTAACTTGAATCAAAAATTATTACGTCTTTTAAGGAAGTGATATTAATTCTGTATTTTTTGTTCAACAATAAATATATTTTGGCAATGAGCATCTCAAAAATATATCACTAATTCATTATGAGATAAAACTTGATAGAGATTTTGAATAAGAATAAGCATATGAAGCTTTGGATTCTTATACAAATCTTAACAGCTTTCCAAGCCTATATCAGTCTAAAAAATGCTAATCAATCATGACATTTCTTGCACTTTTCTTGTTATTTTCATGCACACTGTACTTTAGCACACATAGTTAAGCATTTTACATTTAACAGGTAAAGAACAAGAGTTGAATTTCAGTGCACGTTTGTCATTCTGACCACAGGAGCTATTTTCTCAGGGAAAGGTAACATTTAAAATGTAATATATAAAGAGTAAATAAGAACATCATTGTCACAGCAGCCTTGGAGGCTTACAGATACAGACAGCACTTTGAGAGACTGTGATTCCCAGAGAAGAACAGAATTAAGTGTTCAATCCCTCCCTTTCCATTCTTTTTTATCAATTTAATAGATGTGACAGAAGCAAAGCAGGATAAGGTTCAAAACAGGAAAGGAAAAAAAAAAGTAGTAGTGAGAACAATTTTCAAATAATTTCCTTAGCACAATGAAAATGCTTTTGCTTCTGTAGAAAGTGTTTGAAGTGGATGATGACTTTCTGAAACCATTCATTTCTCTAAACGGTACATTATTCTCATATCCTCTGTAATAGCTGCTCAGGCAACTGTATAGGGAAAGAACTGATAGAGCAACTATTCTTAGCAGGTAACAAGCATAGGAGAGTATGATAGCAGCTATATGAAAAAAMAAAAACAAAAACAAACAAACAAACAAACAAACAAACAAACAAAACCACAATGGACTCACTGAAAAGAGGCAGAAGAAGGGGATATTTGCTAAATAAACAACCAGTCTTCTGAAAGTAGATGGTATGGTCTAGAATGGTTTGAAGTTTTCAGCGTATGTCAAAAGTAGACTGTGAATTAGACATGAATGCTTCTAAAATGCTCTGACCAAGAACATATTATATGTATATATATAAATCATTCCTTTAAAAATACTTTAAATAGCCTATGATAGTCATATAGCCATTTTGCCTCAGGAATTTGGGAACATTTTCAAAACCAAGAATTTGATCCTCAAATAGCATTGTTTTTTGCTTTATAAATAGTTTAAAGCACATTTACCACATCTAAAACTGCTGTTGTATGTTAGTAAAACTTATTTTTCTTCTAAGTACTTATGCCATGTTTGAACTGTCAAACATGAGGGATAAAGAGCTAAGAGCATTTCAGCTATAAAAGAGCTAAAAACAGGAATAAAATCTCATCTGTGCAATTTCTTAGCACTAAATTACAGATATTCATAAATTAGCTCTGCCACTTATTTTTGATTATTTTTAGATTTACATGATGATATTATTTATCTGTTTTTCCTAATATCCTCATATTTTTGACCAAGGATTCAAATAGAATTTGAAAGATGTTTGGTCTTACCAAGTTTCAACACAGAGTGTTTGTACAGATCCCTCTCAAGTGTCTTAACTACAGAGATATATTATTAAGTGCATTTCTTCTCAGGTATGACAGAATGTATAATTTGATTTTTAAAAGGCAGAGCTCTTATTACTGCCACAACTGTGTGAACAGACTCTGTCACAGCTGACTCTTTGAGCAAGCTGTGGGACTTGGATGTGACATGTAGCTTTAAGTATCAAGTTTGCATTACTGTTATAACTGTGGTGTATCTGGCTATCAGGACCATACCTGTGTATACAACCTGTGCACTGATGTAACTAATTCCCAGGATGGTTTAGAACTCCCTAGGCAATCCTCTGTGGTGATGAGATAAAAAGAGAAATCAATGAGTTTGAGACAGTGGAGTGATTTGAAAGTAAGTGCTTGAATGAACTCCTAGCCACTTTCATAACAGAGTATTTGGTTTTTCGTTGCAGCAGCCTGCCTGGGGGGAATTATGGATAATTCTGGAAATTCCCTATGCAGCTCCTTCTGCACCCAGTCCAATTTGCATGCCAAAATTAGCAATTAGCATCCTGGGTGGAGTGTCACAAAGAGTCCCCTCAGTGGTTTGTGCTGCAGAGTGATCAAATGGTGAATGCCTAAGATATTTGTACAGTCTGCAAAAAAAATTTTCTCCAAGGAATGGTCATTTAGGACAGTCTTTTGTAAGTCATTAAGATATTTAGCAGATGGGTTTTATGTAGTTAAGATGTAGCAATAGCAATGAATTATTCATGTGCTGAAATGATCACATAGGACTACTGCCAAGTGGACTATAAAAACTGGTGTGGAGAGTCCTACCAAACCAGCGGAAGATTCTTCTTCAACCAGCCTTTCCGGGAGATGTGATTCCCCAAATGCATGTTATCTTTTTCCAAGAGTCCTTTAAAGGAGTTATCTCTTTAATAAACACTTTGGTTTGAGCGTCTGTGAAACACCTTCAGCATAAGATAATGCACAGATTTTAGCTATGTATGAAGAATCACCTGTGACTGATCAAACAAGGCAGCTGTCACACCTCATTGGAGTCAGTCTGGACAACGGAGATGAGGAAAACCAGCTTATCTCAGTCAATTTGTTAAAGAATAATTGTTAGAATCTTAGGCTTAAAATGTTCCACTTGTCTGTTGGTGTACTGGGTTTTCCCCCTTGTCCCTGCTTTGTGCCTTGTTAATTTGGGCTACTGATTCTTGATCCGATTCTATTCTCTGGTTACCTACTGTTGACCATGATCTGAATACACTGTTCCACCATTTGCATGCCATCTTAGAGATTTGGCTTCTCAAGTGAGAATCATCTTTAGCTGCAAATAGCTAAGGTTAGGTTTCTAATACACAGATGCTCTATATACTCTGTACTATGCAGATGCAGATCTAGCCTCCAATATTATAGATCAGTGGAGATCTAATCAAGGCAATCAGTGCATCAAGAATCGTATTTAGTACACTCCAAATTGGACACATGCATAAAGTCAATTCACAGAGCTACCTAAACTCCGGGCTGTACTGTCTAATCATTTAACTTAATGACAGAAAAATAGTCATGTAGTGTCATAGAATCTTGAAGGGTGTCTAAGACATCTGCGTGACATATAGCCAATATAGCCAGGGTCTAAGTTGCAGCAATATATGGATACTAAGCATATCATAGGATATGATGAATGGCACTGGCACCAACCTATAGGTATCTGAACAGAGCATCTTCATTCAGCATACCTTTACAAAATCAGGTGCCATTAGGTATCAGCATTCCTGGGACTTTTGTTTTGTAAATGATTCCTTTCCTTAAATTTGGAAATATACATTTGAAAATATACTATTTTGATAGTGTAAGTTCCCCTTTAGGTAGCAGGTAGTCATCTGGACTGATAACCTTCACAGTAAATAATTAATGGAAATTACATCTATGTTACTTAGATAATGTTTCCCTCATGCAAGATTAGTGTTGGGACTTTTTTTTCACGTTTCAAGTGAAATCTTCATGATCACTGAAAAAAAAAATGAAGAGGGAAGGGATACGTATTTGTGTTCCTTTTTAGCGAAGTTAAGTGCATGCTAAATTACCAAAAGTGATGGAAATCATAGTTTTATGACACTTCACTACATATAGAACTATAAATACAAAAATGGGAACTACATCTCTACATGAAGAGAGTCAGTTCTTTTTTGTTTGGTTTTTTTTTTTTTTTTCTGTTTTTTCCATGGTATTCATTGACTGTATTGTATCAACATGAATCAACAAGAATAAAAAAAAAAAAAGAAGTTTGGACAAAAGTTGCAAAGGCTAATTTAAAACCAAGAAAGGCAAATGGAAAAACATAAGAGCTGACATAAGAGCTTGATATCGCTTCATTCTTCTTTTTCATTCTTCTTTTTCATTTAAACTGAATGTAAAGATAATGAGTAAAGCAGATGATAGATTATAAAATACATTTGATCCAAGAAAAAATTACAGTCCTTTGGTTTGTTTCAAGCCCAATGTCAATTTCCTAAAACAAAGGGATAAATTGAGTATGCCTATTAGACAGACCTAGATTTGAGTTTAACTGCGTTGAGCTGACTGAGCTACCATATTCTCTTGTCTGTGAAAGCCTTTCTGGGCAATCTTCAAACAAATAACATGCAGTTCTCTGCTTCTTATTTCATCATCTGCTAGGCGTATGCATAGAATAAAAGAATGTAAAAGACATGAATGAGCAAAAAGGAAATATACCTTTCCTAAATGAACTACTGTCATTATGGAAATTGTTTTTGAATTCAGAAAGGAATTAAGCAATTAAGCAAGGCAGAGCAGTTTATCAAAATGCTCTCCAAAAACAAACAAACAAACAAACAAATAAACAAACAAACAAACAAACAAACAAATAAATAAATAAGCACCTATTGGTCTGTTGTCATTTGAAACTTCAGTGCTTGAATGGAATCGTTAGTATCAAAAATCTTCCCTCTCTAGGTTTTTTCAGGATTGCCTACATACATAGGCTCTGTTTTTACATTACCAAGGCATATCTTTATGTTGCTAAATAAATAATGTGTGAAGGATCAATCTCATATTCTGAAGACAACTAGCATGTACTGGATTGCTTCTACATTCTGTTAGGTTTCTTGTGTTGATTGCTTTTGGAGAGAGCTAGTCATAGCAGTCCAAAACATGGCCAGGGGGTGGATGGTAATTAAACAGTTTGAACAGCTGGGGCCCAGCATTTTCATACAGTTTCAGACTTCTTTAATCAGTATGCCTGTACCCAACCTGGCCATTAAAATATTGTATCTTAACAGTGAGCACTTTTCTGGGAATCACTACTTTATCAAAGCATTTCAAAAATAGCTCATTGAGGTGACAACCTGCTCAATTCACCTCATATAAATAAAAACATGATAGAAGCACTTTATTGATTTGTTAGTGACATGCAACTAATTGGCAATGAGTGTACTATACATTTAGGGTATCAGCAAAATGACAGAGAAGCCACAATATTAGACACTTACAAATCTTAATAACTACCTATACTCTTCTGCAATGCCAAGACAAACTAACACACAAACTAACATAGTCGCTCACACATATCCCTGTGTGTGTACCCTATGGAGGATCCACACACTGCCTCAGAGTACCATCCTGCTGCAGTGAGGAGGCTGCTCTGCCTGCGCACGATGATGGGGTTGTGGGGCCACTGCTAGCAGCTGCAGACCTGCTGCCAGGATGGGTCATGTCAGCATCCCAAAAACTGTTCATCTTGAGCACCAATACTATTGCAGAAGAAAATAAACCTTATTTTATCAAATAAAGAAGAAGCATTAACTTTCCAGAATGATTTAGAAACCAGTGCTTTATTTTATTTTTTTTTAATATATATTGATATAAGTAAATTATGGTACTTAATGTACTTAATGCAAATAGCACATACAAAATATGGGTTATCATAGCATTGTTTAGTTTATCAGCTATTAAGTTACTCAAGGTTATGCATGTATGATTTTGTGAAGACTATCTGTGTAATAATCTGTAGATAACCTGTAGAAAGCAGGTTTGTGTTTGAAGTCTTTTATGAACTTCAGATAATTATATTTGGAAAAAAAATGATTATAGTCATATTCAATAAATATTTTTTTTACTATATAACTGAATTCTCTTTGAAATAATTGAATATATAATTGCATTTTTCTTTGAATAATAGCTCAACTGTAATTAAAATAAATAACTCAATAATTAATTCAATAAATGAATATAGCCAAAATAGAACAGGGAGAAATCTGCTTGGAAAAAATACAAAATAGATAAGAAAACTCCCATTCCAGACACTATCTGAATGCACATTCACAAGAGCTGGTATTGTTTACTATTTACAGTGTCAGATTGTTCTAGGGTGCCAATTACATGCACCCTCTGCTTAGGCTTGAGTTAGGAGAGTGCTGCTGCATTTCTACACCTGAAAACAAGGACTGGTCATTTCAAACTACTCTATGATCCTGTGATCTAAAAATTATTTGGTTTAATGCCACTTGAAAAAAATAAAAATAAAATCACAGTGAAGCATGTTTCCTTTCCTAATCTGAAGGTCTCAAGATTTTGACACATAAAAAAACCTTGAAAAATATTTTTAATTTGGTTATAACTGCCTAAACTCTATGTATATGAAAGCAAGGTAGTCTCTAAGGAAGGCACAAGTAGGATCTTCTGTGGGAAAGCCCATATTTTGAAGTTTAAAGAGTGCCAAAGTATTCTTTATGAAATCTTTATGTATGCAACAGTAAAACAATAGTGCAGGATTATATTACTTAAATAGTCTTTGTCTTTTTCAGTAATGAAGTAATAAACTCATATATAATTCATATAACTATGCCTTAGAACCTTATACCTTTATCTGATGGTACTTACAATAAAACACTGTGAGTTTTTTCCTTCTTTTTTTTTTTTTTAATTTCATGAAGATTTTAATTTTCAACAATGGTAAGACTCATAAATAATTATTTAGATGAATTCAGTAACCTGAACCTTTTTTCTTTATTTCAAGGAAAGATTTTTATACTTGTGATTGTATAAAACAGGTCAAAACATACAGAAAAAAAATGCTACCACTTGTTTTTTTATAGTTTTCATGTTAATACTAGGAAGCTATTACTCTTGCTTCAATATCTACTCTGTTTTCATATATGTGTGAACAGTTTGCTTCTCAGAAAGTGTGACAGATACAGTTCAATACTTCATTTTGAGTGAAATATATATACATACAGATATAAATAGAGCTTGAAATATATTTGAACTTTTAAATGCATTGATTATTCACTTCTATGCACTGAAGTCAATTTAATCTACAAGTAATCAATATTACTTGTAGAAAAATATTACACATTTGGAGTAAGTGAACTAAATCGAAATCTCAATTATCCATGAACAGTACAGGGAGCAGCTGAGTACTGTCTCCACAGAGACGGTTTTAGGTTTATCTAAGCCTAAAACTAAGCATTCCTAAACTCTGGATTTTTAAATGTCCATGTAACTACTTTTTCCTCCTATCCATTTCATTTATTGTAACATAAAACAAACAAAGAAACAAACAAACCCCCACTATAATAGAATTTTAATTACCCTTTACATTTTACAAAAGTCAAACACTGAGAAACACATATTATGTTCAGTCTTTTCTCTTTCTTAGTGACAAATCAATACTAGCATTCTTTCACTCTGGAAATAGACGTGTGCCCCACAAATCTCTTGAGCTCAACTTTCATTAGGTTCAGGTTCCACTGATGGTCTATGTTAATCTTGTTAGCTGCCTCTTAGCTAATTTCATTTCATTTAAATACCATGCATTATACCACTGTGATTAGGCTCTTCATCAATGGCTTTTATTTCAACCACTTCCTGTGCAGGAGAGGAATGAAGGAAGAGGAATATTTGGAGATGAGCTACTGAAATATTAAGAAATGTATAGGCATTTTTTAACATCTCGTAAGATTTATCTGTATTGCTGGTATTGATTCTGAATGTATAATTCCCTGATTGCAAGTCACTAACAAATCAATAAACAATTTTGCTCTGATTTGAGTTAAAGCATGAGCTGAACAGTCAGAATTTAAATAGAATAATCAGTATGCATTTTGGACTAGAGTTCTTTTTATCTATTTTTCCACTTTCAGAATAACAAAACTAAGACAAAGAATTAAACAAATTAAGAATTAATTATAACATATAGTCATGAATGTAACTGGAACCAAAGGGGCAAGTCTGCAATGAACATAATTTATTTTCTCCATGGGACACAAAAATACACTCACCTGGCTAACGTGCAAAGGAATTCCTGAACGCTATTGACAGATATCTTTTTGTTGTGGCCAAAGATACAGTTGGGAAATTCTTCAGAACTAGGAGGAATGAAGACACAAATTAGAGATACTCTGTAGCTTTAAAATCAGGTGCTTCATTAGAGTCTAGCTTTGGAAACTTAAAAGAGATTACTTAATCTCTCTATTTATTTATTTTTTTAATGGCTAAAGCTGTTTCAAAACACCAAAGCAAAGTTAAATACTACTGTTTTTACATATTTACTGTGTGTGAATCTGTAAGCAGAAGCCAAGAATGAATTAGCCAGAGTAATGTTAAGAATCATGAACGTTTCTGCATTTGAGCACTCTTCATTGCATTTTGTTTTCATATGCAGAAATAAGGGATTTTCACAATTTGAAAAACCATGTGAAAATTAACAAAACAATTGAGAGGTTAACTACCTGTAGTCCTCCCAAAATTAAACTGGCAATTATTCTACTTTTCTAATACATATTTCTCAGAGAAAAACTGATCCTCTACTGCCAGAAACTCCTTCAAGATCTCCACAGTTTTTTCATTAGTAAGACTCTTCATTCCAGCAATGACATATTTTGAGTCTTCCAGATAGCAGCCTAAAAAAAGAATTAATTCCTATGTTGTTCTTTAAGTACAACATTACTGGTTTTAATTTTCTATTTGCATTCTTAATAAAAGAGTATGTTCTGCATCAATTTTACTGTAGAATTTATGTTTTTAAATGTTTCTATTTATTCGTCGTCTACAGATCTACTCTCTTACCCTCAAAAAGAAATCTTAAATGTACTTCTGCCCTGAAGGTTTAAAAAAAAAAAAAACTTCTGATATTTCTGGGCTATGTCTCTTTGAAAACAGAAACCCAAACCGAAAAGAGAGACATCAGTTTAAAACTCAATCTTCTTTTTTTCCTCACTTTTCTTAGGAAAACTCTTGGAAAGACATTCTAAATTTTCATGTGACTCACTTGGATGACAAGCAATTAGGAGCCTTGTTTCATTCTATTTTAATCCTAAGCAATATTCAAATTAAAAGAACTGAACTTATTCTATATAGTCTCTTTATTCTTCCCCATGCAGGCACTTAACAACTCATTTTATTACTTTATATCCCTGTAGAGCTTACAGCATCACTTTAGCACCTCACAACATATATTCACAACATCTGTTAATTTCTCCCAGAGATTTATCCATGTAATCCGAGCAGTTTCAAGGAAAATGCTACATACACACACACACACAATATACATATATGTATCTTTAAATGAATCACATAAATCAGTATTTTACTGAGTAACTTATGGGTTAACCAAACAGCTGCGAAAATATGTCTTCACCTTCTGAAATGCACTGAAATGCTCTACAAGAATAATTAGAACAGAGTGAAAGCTATCTTTCATCAGATAGCCTCTCCAACTAGATCATTCTACTTTTTAAGCAAAAAAATCACAGACTGAATCCCAGTTCTGAGTTATGTGAAAAAAAATGAAATAAAGTAAAATAAAATTTTGTGATTGGTCTCCATAAATTGAGACTGGCTATTATCCTTTCTGCAAGTTTTTCCATAGAAGGTTTTCTCAAATCTCTCTTGTTTCAGACTGAGAGAAATCTACAAGAAAAAAAAAAAAAAAAAATCTGTCCAGGACTCACTTCATTCACTGCAATTCTTCCAGTGGATTAACCTTCAAACAGTAACTCATGTGTAATTTTTTGAACTAAAAAAGAACTAAGCAAACAAGTAGTAAATATAACAAGCAAACTAGGTTTTTTCCTCATGTGCTTTCAGGCAGAAGCAGCTACTACACTCACCTTATGCTTTCTCCTAGCTGATCCCTTAGGACACTTGTTCTTCACCATCATGTGAATGCAGTCTGGATCCAGGCCCTTTCCTGGATAACAGGCGTTATAACAGAAAGCAGTACTTTATACCACTGAAAACTTGAGATATAGCATTAAAATGAAGCTTGAGATTTAAAATGATAGTAATAAGAGACACAGCAATTTTGGAAACATATAATGGATGGTAACTGCTTCAGTTGCAATCACTCAGGTAATGAGTGATGGCTTTCTCTACTGCAGCTATGAACAGGCAATAGAAAATCCACTGACGTTGGGAATCCAGAAAATGTGGCTCCAGCATAGACTACTTCTTAATGGGAAAAGGATATACTATTAAAACTACTGGAACAGTCCAGTTATGCTTTGGTAACCATCAGAACGGGCGGTACATTCTTCTGGCCATACAGCTGCAAATTTGGAGGGACAATTGCATGTATATAGAATGAGATTTAGAAATGCGGAGTTGCAAGTATTGTGAGTTGAAATCATAAAATGGACTATTGCTAGCATTTTCACAAATTAATCTGAAAACAACATGATTTCTGAGGATTACAAACTAAATATTTTACCAAAATACCAATTTTTTAAAGCTAGAGATGAATTCACTTTTCTGAAATGCTGTTTATCTTGAATCTTGGAGTAAACCTAGGTCTTTGAGGAGTTACTGAATTTAGTTAAATTGTTGCCAATAAGTGTTTAATAACTTCTTTTATTGTTTCTATGAACACATTTTATTTATGTTTCCTGAGTGCAGTCCATGAGGAAAAAGAGTCTATAAGGTATTCTTAAGTATTTATTGTAATTGATTTTACCGCTCAATTACTACTCATTCAATTTTTAGCATTTTTCAACAGAATAACAAAAATAACAGAATATCAGAAATAGGCTAAAGGCTTATCTGCATTAACTGACTTGTTCCTTTAAAATAATACAGTCACAGGGAGAAGCATTTATCTTCACAGGCATTCCCTGAACATTTCAAATTCTGAGCTAGATTATTCCTTCTCTCCTGCTGGCTCAGCATTTGTGCAACAGCRTTGCTGATTAGGGAGGAGATGGAGGAAGGAGCTGTAACCTGCTAGTATTTTGGCAGAGCATGCTCAAACGGCAGCAACAAATCCCTCTTCATGATATAAAAACTATTTGTCCGATGAGTGAATAGCATGTATAAAGCTGCATATTTTTTGGTGCACAATCATACAATCATACACTTTTATTTACTATTCTTCCTTTGAGGAATTGAGAAATGTCCACTGATGAAGGCAATAAATAAGACACAACAGAGCAGGCAGTAGGTAAATTCTATGTTTATTTTTAAAGTATCACATTCTAACCCTTCTAAGAAGCTTTCGCTCATCTCTGATTAAAGTAACCTTTTCTGTTAATACAGACAGAGCTGCTCTTCCTGTCCTGCAACTTAGTAACCCACAATTCATTTCAGTTTCTTCAGACAGAACMGAAGCTGTCAAAATGGTAAGATACAGGCTAGAATATGAAATTAACTTTAAAGGCAGAGTCAGGGACTTTGTATAGGAGGTCTTTCAGAAAACTTGTTGCTTAAAACAGAATTATTTTTGATTTGTACTTTACCTCTGACTAGGTCAATCTGTCACGGACTGCAAACCTCTTTCTGCTGGATTTGGTGGAGCTCTGCAGACCACCAGGATGGTTTGCTACATGCAGTGCTTAATGACTGGTGAGAAACTTGTGATCTGACAGCAGAGCACAAAATATAGGGTGTTAACAGGCAATATAAATTAATATTTACAAATTAACTTATTAATTAAATTAAAAAAACACTATTGTTAATATTGCCTATACGTATTTTTTCCAACTAATTATATTTCAAAATATTGTAATCTGCTGGGAGAATTCCAAGGGACTAAGCAAGCAAAACCACTCTCCAGAGCATGTGTCTTAAACACTTTTATCTTACACACTTTTATATTGCTGTTTTTGAGAATCTTTCAAAAGTTGCTTTAAAATGTTAATGGCACTTGTTTTTTCTCGTTCACTTCATCTTCATTGTATTTGTCAGGAAAATACCAGTAGCCCAAAATGTACCTAACTTCTCCTTTTAAAAAACAGTTATAAAATTTAAAATGTAGTTTGATTCTGTGATTCCAACCTAGAGCTCTCCTCTGTGTTATTTACAGTGCCTTTGAATCCCTTGACATGCTGCAGCTTTTTTTCTAAGGCAATTGTACCAGTTTGATGTTTCAGCCTGTTTTTTTTTTTTTTTTTTTTTTTTTTTTTCTTTTTTTCTTTTTTTTTTGGGGGGGGGGACTTAGCAAATTGTCAAGACTTCTTGAATACACTTGCAAGCTCTCTGACACAATTGTACACAATGGGAAAACAATACAGCTCAGACACTGTTATCTCTTGCAGTACTTTTCTGCAGTAAGTGCAGCTGTTATGAAGTTGCACATTCCTTACAAAGAAAAGAGCAGAAGAATGTTCTCCAYTGCCTACATTTAATTTATTACTCCTATTATTATCTTAAAATGGTATTCTCTCTTACTGCTTTTTCTTGGGAGCATAAAGCAAGGTAACACAATAGTAATTGCTTCTGACTTTCTTGGTGGTTGTTTTCTAACATCTGCTCAAGGGGTTATCCAACATTTACCACATCTTACAAGCAGATGGGGAGGGATTGTCAGGGATTCATTCTATTATATTTCTTTTTACTTTATTTCATTCCTTCTATTGATGAAAGATGGGTATGGTGCTGTCTCTGCAGAAAGAGACAGCTATTACTTCAATCAGTCAGTCAGAAGGTTGTGTGAAGAGGAGGCAGTTGGCACCCTCCTCTAGTCATCAGATATGTCATGTACTTATTTACATGATATAAAAATATATATACAATTGTGCATCAGCAGTTAAATTAGCTTTATTTTATTAACCAGAAACTGTATCTTCTTCTGTTATCTTTCTTCGCTATATCCTATTTTCAGTTGACCTTTTTTACAGAATTATTCACAGGTTAAAAAAATTATTTTTCCCAGTAGGTGTACTTACCACTAAGCTATGATGCTGACTGCTATGATAACTGGCTGCTCTAACTAAAAATTCTTTTACTTAATAGCATTTATTAGATCTGCATAATGAAATTACTGGTACTGCTAATTTCAGGAGTAGTTTAGATGTGGCCTTGATTGCTGAATTCATATTATCTGTAACGGATGATTTGATTAGTCACACCTTACTGCTTTAAAATTATGTGCAGACAGGCAGAGCAAAACAACCCTCAAACCCTCATGTTAATTTTCTATACTTTCAAGACAACTGATTGGGCACTGCAGGGTGCAAACAAATCCTTGGCAGGAGAGTTAGCCTCATGCAATAACCTCTCTAGCAGTTTGACCGCACTACTCTTTTCCAGTTGTACAGGGAGTGATCACAGGAAAGATAAGCCATTCTCCTTTCCTTTCAAGCACAGACATACTTTCCGTATTTCAGAACCGAGACAATGATATACATACTTCATCAAGCATGTAAACTAACTTAAAGCAGTTGGAATAATCTGATGGATTTTGAAGGACATTCATGGATCTTATTTTTTATTTTGCTGCATTGGGCCACAAAGAGGCTAGCTTAAAACACAGTAAGTGATGTTATCAAGTGCAGCACCTATTGAAAGGTCTTCAACTTCAATCCTGTTTTAGACACCATTCTTAACACAGTTCAGCTTCATTTATGCTTCCAGCCACCTTCTCTTTACATGTACAAATGATAGGTTGAGCAGGCTATAAGACTAACATCTCAGTTCTTACCGCTTACTTAGACTTCAAGTATTTAATTGGAATTGGCCCACCAAACTCCTGAATCTTTTAACCTATTGTGACAATATCATACTTCAATGTTTTGTATTGCCATAGGCTGTTATGGGAACGCAGCCTCTTAATTACTTCAGATTCCTTCCAGGTGCCTGGGTTTTACAGAACGGATAGCAAAGAAAACTGAGTTACATCTGATCTTTCTTCTTTGTCAACATAATGGTCATCTGATGAAAGATGAACTGTATTGTGAAATCATGAATATGAGTGAACTGAAAACTGTCAACTGCAGTTTGGAAGTGGATAAAAAGAATACAAAACCAAAACACTTTCCATCATATACAAGATAATTGAAAAGTTCTGAGATTCATACTGATAACAAGTATCACTCATTAATCTTCTCAGTACAGTTTTTTTTTTTTTTTCTATAAAAAAGAGAGAAGAAGGAGGAGAAAGGATAGGGCAGAGGTGTGAAAGGAGAGCAAAGAAGACGCAGGGAAGGGTAGAGGAGAGGGAAGATATGGACTTATGGAAGTTTAAATAGATTGCAAAAGAAGTAAAAGTTTGATTTGAGGCTAAAGCAGTAAAATACAAATTGTATACAGGGAAAAGGTATAGGTGACTGAAATTCTAACATAGAAAATAATAGATAAAGCATATGGAAAAAAAGAAAAAAAAAGTCACAATAAATTTGCAACTGGAATATTAACCTATCAGTCCAAAATGGCTTTTAATATTGAAGAATTCATATTTTATCCTGGGATTTGAATACATAAACTGTGAAAACTCACAGAAACACAGAATATTTGAGGTTGGAAGGGACCTCTAGAGATCATCTAGTCCAATCCCCCTGATCAAGCAGGGACACCCAGAGCACAGGGCACAGCGTGGCATCCAGGCAGGTTTGGAAGACCTCCAGAGAAGGAGACTTCACAACCTCCCTGGACAGCCTGTTCCATGGCTGGACTATCATGCAAACTATCATGCAAATTTGAATAAGGAATAAGGTACCTTGGAACTAAAAAAAAAAAAAAGAGTTAAAAAACCCCAAAAAACTATTAACCTAATAATCATTAGCCTTTTTCTCCTTTCTTTTGCTCTTTCAAATCTAAAGACTAAAACAAATCAAAATAAAAAACAGTGGAGTAAAGATCAAACATGGTAGAGTCTCAGCTGAAGGAGGCATCTAGAAAAAATACCTGGAGGAGTGACTTGCAGCACTTTTTAGCAATCTAGATAAGAACTTTCAATGCAATTTGTATTTTTAATTAAAAGTTCATAAATGTTGTTTAAGATTTTATTGCATCAACTGTTTTTTAAAGCCTTATAAAAGGACAGATTTAAAAGACCATGATGATATAAAGTTACAATTATTAAAACAAAAAATACCATAAATGGCTTGAGCTCAATAATGACATTAACAAAAGTTTGCATTTGTCAAGAATAAAGGTGAAGAAAAGTATTGCCTCTAAAACCAACAGATGAAAATATTAACTGCTCTAAGTTATATATTTTGCCTAAGCTATTATTCTCACTTTTCTGGAATACTATTTTCATAAGACAGGCCAGGAAGTAATCAAACACCAAATTTTCAAATTCTTCTGGAATTTCTGGTATACTTATCAGATTCCAGGGTTTCAGGATGTTGTAGGATATATGCATTTTCTCTGTCAGAAATGGAGATGCCCAAGGAATTCTTTGGGGAATTTCCAAGGTGTGTCTGTACTGATAAATACAAGAGTTCACTGTCCAGTCCTTAGCACTAGTTTACACAGTAGAGCTCTCTGGCACATGGAGAAATTCTCTCCCTCTTCTCCCATTAGAGCAGTCCTTGGTCTTTGCTGAGTCTCACACTGCTGCAAGCATTTCCTCAGGGGGTACTGCTTGCTATGGACCAAAATCCAGAAAGATACTGTAATTAAACTGAAAGGATACATACACAGCAACCAATATTCTCAAGATCTAGTTCTGGACACACTTATATTTTACCTGCATATTTCTGTTTTAGGCTGTCCAACTGTCTCTTTTCAAGGTATTTTTTTCTGTGGAGGTATCTGACCCTTATCAGGATGGATGATACCAAATTAATGCCTTGGTCTTCCACTTCTCCTTATATGCTGAAAGACTCCAGCCATGTACACAACTAGCCTATAAAGGCTAGTTGTATTTACTGGACTTAGATAAGCAGTATTTTGTTGAATAAATACTAAATGGGACTCTACTCTTGCTATTCCTAGACTTGCTAAAGTCGGTCCTGTGGTACAAGTATTTTCCTGAAAAATTATATGGTATGCTTGTAGCAAAACAAACAACCAAACAAAACCCTTTCACCCATGCATGAGCTTTTCACCACATTGCTAGTTATTTAGGAAAGCATCCTTCTTATACATTAAACACAGTAACATATGTATGGTTATGTTAGTTGCTTCGAAGTTTGG
>NW_020455657.1:267362-289889 GCF_003342845.1 Nothoprocta perdicaria
CAAAACCCACCTGGATGCCACCCTGTGCCACATGCTGTAGGTGTGCCTGCTTGAGCAGGAAGGTTGGACTAGATGATCTGTAGAGGTCCCTTCCAACCTTAAATATTCTTCCAACCTTAAATATTCTGTGAATCTGTGAATCTCAAAAGGATATAAATTATTTTAGAAATGAAAATGAACATTGCTGTACATACCCCTGAAGTTATAAAGGATGATCTAAAGGAAATAGATTTAGGAAGGAAATAGTACCTCTAATGTACCTACACAATACTAAATCAATGCCAGCACTTACAGGTCAGGATATCATAGAGTAACTGCTATCACTCCTCTAAAATCGTTGGCTGTGTGTGCCACATCTGACAAAAAATGTTAACAAAATGCTAGGAAGGGCAGAAAGGATGCTGTGGAGGGCATCGTTTTGCTGCTGTATAAAACCTTGATGAGGAAAATGACAGTTATCTGATCTCTGCATCACAGGGATGATATCATGGAGTCAGAGAGGTACAGAGAAAAGCAACTAAAATTACCTAGGAGATGAAGCTTAACATGACTTCCTTACAAAGATACAGTAAGCAAAGTAGAAATTAGGTTAGAGATGAGAAAATTGAAGGATCTGGTCAGGCTTTAAAAAATCCTGAATGCAGTAGATGACAACCGGTTGAAACAGATAAAAGAAAGAACTTCTTTACAGAACTGGTAATGAACTTCTATTGTTTGCGGGCAGAGGCAGTAATGGAGGCAGACAGTAACAGSTGGTTCAAAATACAATTGTACAAATTCACAAACATCAGCAGTTACTAGACGGAACAGGCAGGATGTGCCCTCTAGGAACCCTGGTGCAATCTTATGGATTTGGGAGAATGTAAGGGGAATGGGCAGCAGAAAATGGCCAAACTCGTCTGCCTCCTCTTCTTAGTCTTTCCTGCCATTACCTCTTTAGACAAAATACTGCACTGGGTGAACTGCCAGTCTGATCTGCTAGGATATCTTGGACTTCATTCCAGGCAAGGAAAACATGAAGCCAAACAAAATGGTTTGCCTTATAAAGCTTAACGCATGCAATGGTTCTGTTCGAAAGTGTTTCATAAAAGTATACGGTTGGCTTGTACCTATCAAAAAAAAACATGAAATAGTGACAATTAAAGACATAGGAAAATATTTCAGATAACTCGGGGGAGAAATGCTAAAAGTGTACAACATGAAGCGCAAAGCACAAGCAAAATACCTTTTAATTGTCTTTAATTATTAAATGAAACACAACATTGTTTTAGTGGTCTGCAGGTAGCAACAGACTATATTTTGAGCTCAAGTGATCCCCTCAGTATGCAATAAGCAATGAAATGGAATTAAAAAAAAAAAAACAATGAGAACACAGGTGACTGTTATATATTTTCTCCCTATCTAATGCAGATATTTAGATGTATGACCAAAATTGTGTATGGAAAATAAATGGATGCTGAAATATATCTGACTTTTCAAAACTCTGTAATCCAAAAATTAAAATCAGATCAAAATCTCGGAAACACCAAACAGCAGGGCAGAAATATAGTAAGACCTATCAAATTTTGTACTGCAGCTGGTGTTCTTTATCAAATGTATTATTGATTCAGTGAATTTGGCAATTTTTTATTAACCTTCAGTTGAACAAAACAAACAAACAAAATCTTCAAGATTTCTAACTAAACTAGGTTACCACGAGATGGAAAGGTAAATTTCAATTTTGAGAAATTCTAAGAAATATGGGATGCTTTAAGATTTAGAGAGTAGTCTAGTAGAACTTCTAGCATTCTGAACAGCAGAAGTTGAGATTGCTCTTGCTGCTGTTGTTATAGCAGTTGGTAAATGAGAGAAAGGAAAGAAGAATTGAGAGAATCTGCCCTTTCCATGTAGTTCCTAGTGACTTAGAGAAACAATTGAGCTAAACATTTAAATTGTCTCTTAGAAGTTAATCATCTATCTAATGGATCTACTGAAAATAACGTATAACATGGAATGAAAAGTGTTAAGTCAATGGTCATATAAGTATCTTTACTGAAAATGTGTATCTAAGGTCACAAAGAAATAAGAAACACTAAAAGATGATAGGAGCATTCTTATAGACCTGCTAAAAGATAAAATGGTAACAAAAACATGATGAGCAAAATAAATTTGTATTATAAATAATTTTGTGTGGAAACTGTCTAGTTGCTACTTTTTTTTCCCTTGTTTTATTTGGCATGTGAGTTCTTGCTAAAATAAAACCATGAGAATGAATAAAATTGAAAATAAACTGAGATGTTACTTACACTTGTCCAAACTGGTCAAGGACCACAGGCAAATCTGAACAAACCATATTTATGCATTTGGAAGTCTTTAGCTAAAAGAAAATGAAACACAACTTGACCTTTAATTTTGTATATTTTTTGGTATTCCAAAACTCAGTGTAATGAGACATGACAGTCACAGCCTGTTACAGACTTTATGAAGAGTGCCTACAGATATTACAGACTGAAAAATATATATTTTTCCACACCATTTTGTTTTTCCAACTAAAATCATTCTCATAGTATAATCTTGTTGGGAAGAGATCTGGTTCAAAGCAGAGTTAGCTCTGAGGCCAAACCAGCTTGTTCAGGACTTTGTCCAGAGGGATCTTGAAAACAACCTCACCAGTCTTGCTGGGTAACTGTCCAACTATCCTCACGAAGATAAAAGATTTTCCTTTTGCCCAGTTTGAACCTCCCTTAATTTATCTCTACTGCCTCTCATCCTCCCTGCATAAACTGTTGTGAGGAGCATGACTTCATCTTCTCAGTGATTCCCATAGGCACCAGGTGCTGCTGCTGTGTCTCCTCATAGACATGTCTTCTTCATGCAAAACCAGCCCCGGTGTTTCAGCTTCACATTCACTTCACTGTCCCCCAAACCCCATGACCTGCTCTCCAGAGTTATTCTCCAGCCCCTCAATCTCCACCTGGTATCTCTACTAGCAGCTTGTCCTTCCCAGGGGCAGGAATTTGCATTTGTCCTTGTTGCATTTCATGAGGTTCAGGCTGGGCCTTTCTTCCAACCTGGTCCCTCCAAGCATCAGTCCTCCAGAAAAACAACCTGTTTCCCACCAATTTGGTGCCATCTGCAAACTTTAGCACACTGCATCACCTCTTCGAGGTCACTGCTGAAGATGTTAAGCTGGACAGGCCCTCTGAAGGACTCCTCTCATTAATGGTTCCCAGGCAGAGCATGACCACTAACTGCTCCTCAATGAGAGCAACTGCCCTAGTAGATTTTACCAATCCAGATCGTAATGTGGCAAGTTCAAGTGGCAGTGTTGGAGGACTTGAGTAAATTAAATGTCATCCTCTACTCTCCTCTGGTCTGGAAATTATCCCTTCAGATTGATGCAAGCTAAGTCCAGAGTAATGTAATCAGAGAGATGGTTTTCACTGCATATTTAATTACTCAAAACATTTTATCTGGAAATAGAACTTGCTAATTGCTTCCTGACAGTGCAATAATATGCAGTAACAGCAACTTTCACTACCCCAGAAAAACAGATCAGAAAAAAAAGATTTGTTGAAAATTACTAATTATATTCAAATGAGTGAAGGAAGAAATGCAATTAAACATCAAGGTTCCCTCCACACAAAATGTACTGTGCTCATTTAATTTGATGAGTGTGTATATTTTTATTTTAATTAGTTATGATACAATTGCAAATTGCACTAGTAAATCACATCTGAGTATCACACTAAAGCAAAACATCTAAGTAACATGAGCTCCCACTGTAGTTGTCTGCTATTAAATCTGGGGAAAGGAAAAAAAAAGAAAAGTAATACAACTGTATTACATATGAATGAAATGGGAGTTTTGCTCATGAACATTGCAGAGGAGAAAGATATTGCTTGAAAGCCCTATACGATTACAAAGCAAGAACAAGTGGAAACCGGCAAAATATGCACTAAGAATGCTAAGTAGTGAAACTGCAGAGGATAGAACCGTGCTCACTTAAGCCACCTGTGCTGAAGTTGCTGAAAGGAACTACACAGACTGTGATGATACCTTCATTTTTATTAAGGAAACACAGTTTGCAAACACTTGGTGCACTCCAGACCCCAAACTACCTGCATATGTGCAGCTGGGAAAAGCTTACACCCTGCTTCTGAGGGGAAATGACAGCTCCTGAGCATCCCCTTGGGGCCAGTTGGAGCCCATCGGGACTGCTCCCCCTTGCTCAGGGGATCCCACCTGATGGGAGCTGCTGCCAATGGCCCTTTGCGTGGGGCAGAGGGCGGGCAGAGTCCCTAGGAGGCAACAGAGCAGGGTGGGGGGGAACAGGAGGAGAAAGACAGACAGATTCAATGGGGGCAAAGCTGATAAACCTGTTGAAATTTACTTAATTCCTTTTAACTCGGTAGTTTACTTAATAGGGTAAACTGATTAATCTGATCTATCAGTTAATGATGTGGATCTATGTGGGATATATTCACTGTTGTTACTAAATGGTTACAATAGAATTAGGCTAATTAATGTAGTTGTGAGCATCATGATGAGCATGAGAACACAAACAAAAAAAAGCCCAAGCCAAGACCACTTGTTTTTATCATCTTTTGACTTCGGATTCCCATAAAAGCATGGCTTACACCATGCTAACAGGAGGAGAAGGCATGGAGGTTCCTGAGGTCCTGTCCAGGCATCACACCAAGCTGCCTAGAAAGGAAATACTTGTCCTTCCCATTTTATTCCTATTCTCGTTTAGTTTACCACATCAGGCCGTAAAGGTACCCTACGTTGGAGCAGTCAAACTGCCAACAGGCAGCTTGTGGCAGGTAGACACTTTCCTGACAGATTCTAGTCTGCAGAAAGTGCAGGGGAAAAATAGATTAATAATTATTATTATTATTATTATTATTATTATTATTATTAAGTGGACTGGGTTGAAGGCTGGCAGAAAGAGTCCTGAGCGTCCTCTCGGGCACTTGAGTGAGGCAGTCGAAAGGCAAAAAGCCTGAAAAGGATGAATAGCCCAAGCGCTGCAGGCATTGGCCTCTAAAGGACTTGGATAATAACAGCAGGAGCTGGAATAAAGGAAAGCAAATGGTACACAGYGAGAGGTGGAGGGAGAAAAGCAAGCAGGAATACAGTTCTTGCAGTTGTTGGGGTTGTTGCAATGACCAAGTATGAGCTGATGCTGCAGAAATGAAGTAACTGTTTGAAGGATTCCCCCAGCATCCCATTAAACCAAGAGGGCCTGAACCAAGCAAGCCTGCCTTCAAAAACAAACAACTGAACTGGAGAATAAACCCCCTATAAGTGGTTATCTCTTCTACACTCTGTTTTTACCAGGCTCTTTCCTACACTCTGCAGTGCTTAACTGGTAGACAAGCCTCTTTTGGCTGATTAAAGTAACTGTCTCCAATGCCAGCTTGCTAGGACTCAGTCTAGTCTCAAGCACCATTGATGTGAACCATTCCAGCAATGTTGTGATTTGGGTGGGCAGGGGTTGATATCTTGACTTGTGTATATAGTAGGATGGTAGTACAAATGTAGCTGCTACAATTAATGTGGAATACTAAGAAATACTAAGAATGGAAGTGTATCTGGTCTACTGAGAGTATCAAAAAGTAACCCCTATATTAATCTCAAGTGTTACATTTCAGCTGATTTAGTCTGCCAGAACGAAATACAATTGGATCTTCCTGCCATGCAATATATATATTTTTTTCCTTAAGTAGTTGTCATATCCTTGTATTATCATAATATCATAATGGTAATCATAATAATGGACTGCTTGAGTACAAAGCTCTGACTCACAGTTTGCACTAACCAGCATTTAAGAACAGAACATGACCACTTAAACTCCCGAACCTAAGGAATCTGTAACTTACCATTTCCCATCAGTCTGTGGCCAAAGCAGAGTCTGATGGGAAATGAAAAGTTGCACCCATAGAGTAGAGCAGAGTCTGTTGCATCCATAAAGCAGATGCATACTAAGGGTTATATAATTAGTATTTGCTTCACTTGAATACAGACATAAGTACCTACTGATAGCACAACTGATGACAATGTATAAGCGTTTTGTGATACTTAGCACCAATAATAGTTTGGAGCCCAAAGTGGCAGGTGAAAAAGGAGGGTTCAGGAAAACCTGCAAGAAATAAAATCTTCAAGAACAAAGAAATATTGAAGGTATCTGGTAGAAACAAACCAGGTGTTGAAGAACAGGTAGTACACAGGTAACTGATGGAAGTAACAAGTTCTGATCCTAAAAATAAAAAACGCAGAACAATGAGCCTCTCTAAGTGGTATCTTAGAGTTCTCTAAGTGGTATCTAAATCTATGTATTCAGCTTCTATAAACTGTACTAATCTTTGGCTTTGCTTGGTTACTAAGTGCTCCAATGGTCAGTGGGAATAAATTTAAGGTTATCTATTAAACATTTGTTAGCAAATCTCAAAGCAATGGTGTGTTCATCTGTCTGATCTGTTCAGCATATATACATGCTTATCTCACAAGCAGTCTATAAATAGGTTGTCTGGTTATGCCATGTTAAACTTTTAGAGCATTATGCATTCTGAAGAGCAATCTGTATTCTCATGAGAGTTTACACTTTCAGGTTGACTGCATGAACCTTATCAGGAGAGTCACTTTGGCATGGTATCTGTAGCAAGGTGCTACAGATAAAATAAAATAAAATAAAATAAAATAAAATAAAATAAAATAAAATAAAATAAAATAAAATAAAATAAAATAAAATAAAATAAAACGCCTGCAAACTGAAAGTCCTTCAATTTCTGCCTCTAGTAAGAGGCAAGTACTTGTATTATACAAGTACTCAGTATTATTTAATTTTCATGTAGTTAATTCTTACAGATTACAATCTAGGAACACCTTTTTGTTATTTTATTATTTTATTATTTTATTTTAATATTTTAATATTTTATTATAATTTTATAATATTCTTTTATTATTTATTTATTAAATGAATGCAAATATGAAATAAAATAAATAAACTTTATTATTTTATTATTTTTATTAGGCAGTTTCTTATATTGCACATATACCTCACTTCCTTGCTATAATATTTCTTGCTCTCAAAAGTAGTCTTCTACAGCTTTTTTGTTAGAAGACTTGCTGTCTTTTCAGAAAGCAATTATTGTCATTCACTTATGATGCATTTCAGTATATCTTTATTTGAATATCTAATACTTCATTGCTTTGTCAAAGGCTAAAGAAAATAACCATACTGTTACTGCAGTGTTATTAGCAAGACCAATTAATCATTGATATGCTTAAATAAGGAGAACTGATTATAGCAAACATTTAAAGAAGCTTTTCTGTTGTTTTTGTTTGTTTGTTTTTAAGAAATATTCTTTTCTAAATGAATTGAAAGATATCTTGTAGATTCACTTGTTAGGCAAAATGATCTAACTGAGCCTTTCTGCACATTTATGTATTTCTAAAAGTTTATTTTCTGTATTTGCAAGTGAATGATGCATAGTAATACTGCAAGTAAAGCACAATCGGTACATAGTTTCCAAAACCTTAAATCAAGTTGAGAGGTGGCAACTAGTCCAAATGAATTCGGCATTTCTGAAAAAATTCAATGAGTGAATTTTCAAAATTCTTTCCACATAAAAGAATGATAATCAATTATTGTTGCTTTGCCAGACTGATCATAAGTTTCAAACACACCTTCTGATAAACGGATATGGTAATCTTTAATGCTTTTTACTTGGTCAAGTACTAAACAAAAGCGAGCATCCAAACAAAAGTTACTTACAATCATTTTAGAAGGACAGACTCTTAATAAAATAAGGAATTCAACATTAAAACACTTTATTCCAAGTAAAGGCTAAGCTAGGTAACATAATTGCTGTTGACAAGCGTGAAATTCAGATTACTGCTTTTTTTTTTTTTTTTTTTTTGAAATGTTGTAAAGGCATGAAATTACTTGTTTTGCAATCGGTTAGAGAGCATATAGTAAAAGCCTAATTCATCAGATAATATTTTTTCTTCATAACCACCTTTTTATAGATCATTCTAAATTTATCCACTAGCAACTTGAACAGGGAGCCAGGAGAAAAGGAAAGGAAAGGAAAGGAAAGGAAAGGAAAGGAAAGGAAAGGAAAGGAAAGGAAAGGAAAGGAAAGGAAAGGAAAGGAAAGGAAAGGAAAGGNAAAGGAAAGGAAAGGAAAGGAAAGGAAAGGAAAGGAAAGGAAAGGAAAGGAAAGGAAAGGAAAGGAAAGGAAAGGAAAGGAAAGGAAAGGAAAGGAAAGAGAATGGTTAATTTGTAATGACTTCTGATACTTGTTTGTCTTTGCTCTTGCAAATAACAGGAGGAGTACCCAGACACCGATTTTGACATCTATCATTGTCTCAGGTCAGTAGAGTTTCAACTCTGAAAAAAAATAAAGAATGTTGTTAGGTCTTTTTAAAAAAGGTATTTATTTGTGCTTGGAAAATAACAGTAGTTAAGTAGTATATACATAGAAATTGGAGCAAAAAGTTATGCAGTAGGTATATTTTCTTTAGATCTTGGTTTAAAATGGCAAAAAAGAGGATATATGTCCTGAATATGTTTTACATATATATATATATGTGTATATATATACATATATATATATGTAAATATATATAAATGTGTATATATATATATGTATATATAATTTTACGGTTAACAGAATAAGATGTTGAAAACTTTTCAAAACCTCTCTTTTTATAAATTACATCTTCATTATATATTTGTTCAGCCATTTCATTTAATCAGAAGAAGAATTTAGAAGTAAAATGCTTCATGTTCCTAATTCTTTTTATTATTAAAAAAAAGAAATTCAGTATGGATCATTGTCCGAAATCTTAGGCTATATTTAATTAAATATAATACATTTAAATTTTGTTCATTGAACTGCAAGAATTACAACTGTTTCACTTCTTCAATTAAGGTAATACTCGTTTAAAAAGCTAAGGCCTTAGAATTGAGCATTTACTTTGAATTCCCAATGTGATTTAATTAATTAGCTCTACATTAGTAGTTTTCACATACTGTTAAAATACTGTTCACGTACTGTTTGTACCCCTCTGTGACAGCTTAGTTGCCAATAAAAATACAATTGTAAATGTATTTTAAGTTGCATTTGAAGACAAAATGCAACACAATTTTAAACTGTACTAGACTCCAAGTCCAGTAGGATTTGTGCAATATTTACATTTTTGGATCCTGTTTGTCACGTGAAATGTTTTTAAACTTTTGACCAGCAACTTGCTCTGTCTTCAGACACAGAGAGGAATTGAAACTCTGTTAGAACCAAGAAAAAGAGAGTTGAAAGATTTTCAAAACAAGACAAAGTAAGTCTTCCTCTAGCAACCTAGATTAGAACATGCACACAATTTGATCTTTTTTATACTATGGATTTTCTGGCTCGTTTTCTGACTTCCTTATACTTCTGAAGCAATTTCATAGGTATTCAACTATTTCTCTACTTATATTCCTAGCAGCAGCACCCACAGTAGAATGAAACATTTTCCTCCATTATTTGAGATAAGCTTTGACACAGAAAGTTGCTGAATTAACTAACCACATTGAAAATTAGCAGCTACTAATCAACATAATAGCAGAGCAAACTTTATTTCATAGAATCATAGAATCATAGAATGATAGAATGCTTAAGGTTGGAAGGGACCTCAGAGGTCATCTAGTCCAACCTCCCTGCTCACGCAGGGTCACCTAGAGCACATGGCACAGGGCTGCGTCCAAGCGGATTTTAAAGATCTCCAAARAAGGAGACTCCACAGCCTCTCTGGGCAGCCTGTTCCAGGGCTCTGTCACCCTCACTGTCAAAAAGTTTTCTCAAGTTCCTGTGGAACTTTTGGTGCCTCAGCTTTTGGCCGTTTCCTCTAGTCCTATTGCTGTCCACCACTGAAAAGAGGCCAGCCCCCTCCTCCTCACTGCCTCCCTTGAGGTATTTATAGACACTGATCAGGTCCCCCCTCAGCCTTCTCTTCTCCAGGCTGAACAGGCCCAGCTCTCTCAGCCTTTGCTCATAGAGCAGATGTTCCAGGCCCCTGATCATCCTCGTAGCTGTGTGCTGGAGTCTCTCCAGCAGCTCCACATCCCTCTTGTACTGGGGAGCCCAGAACTGGACACACTACTCCAGATGTGGCCTTACCAGGGCTGAGTAGAGGGGGACCATCACCTCCCTCGACCTGCTGGAGACGCTCTTCTTAACGCACCCCAGGATCCCGTTGGCCTTCTTGGCCACCAGGGCACACTGCTGCCTCATGGTCATCTTGTCATCCAGGCTGGGAAGCCTGTTCCAGTCCTCTGTCACCCTCACTGTCAAGAAATTTGGTGCTTCAATTTGTGGCTATTTCCTCTTGTCCATTCACTGACCCCCACTGAAAAGAGGCCCCATCCTCCTCATTCCCTCCCTTAAGGTATTTATAGACACAGATCAGATCCCCCCTCAGCCTTCTCTTCTTCAGGCTGAGCAGGCCCAGGTCACTCAGCCTTTGCTCATAGGGCTGATATCTATTATACAGATATCTATCTGTATCTATCTGATCATCTGATCTGTATCTATCTGATCATCCTCATAGCCCTGCGCTGGACACTCTCCAGAAGTATCACATCCCTCTTATAGTGCGAAGCCCGGAACTAGACACAGAACTCTAGATGTGGTCTCACCAGGGCTAAGTATCCCATTAAAGGGATAAAAGGAAATGAAATTTTAATTGATAATAAAACAGGTACTGATATTAAATTAGACCACAATACAGAAAGTTATTAATTGAATAACCAGTGAACTTAATCAGCATTAATTATTTGTAATAGAAAAAAAAAAAAAGAAGAAAAAAAGAACAAAACCAAAGACAATCAGCACAGTGTAACCAACGCAGGTTACTGAATTATTCTGTGCTGAAAGCACTCACAGATACACAAGCAGGAGGCCTGAAAAGTGAAGATCCCACCTCTTACAGAAAGTGAAGAGTTATCTGTACAGTTAGTGAAGAGCTGTATACATTCCTGAAGATTTTAAGACTTTCAATATATATCTTTTTTTCTAAGTATTCCATCTTTATCCATTGACTGTGCAGGGAAAGAACCCTAGGGACCTTCATAAGTCTGTAATGTCCATCTGTCCTTTTTGAAGTGTTTAAGGTAGAGATGGTGAGATGGTCATAGTTTTTTTTTGAATCATATTCAATATAAACCATATATCTTTTTTCCTTCCCTCAACATAAGTACAGTAATTTAAAAAGCTATTTAAATTAATATTTTTTAATCCTACAATAAATCATAACACAATAACTCTTCAGAATGGAACTGAAAAAAGGAAATATGCACTAAAATACAGGAAATTCCATTTATGCATAAAAAAACATTTATCCATAAAAAACTTTTTTTTTTCTTTTTAGTGTGAAAGTGTTCAAACAATAGCACAAGCTTCTGGGCAGACTGAGTATATTTCCATCCTTGTGTGAGAGAATTCCTTGAGAAAGGGGAAATTAGAGAAAAAATAGGGCCTAACTGAAGTTCTGGCATTACAGAAGCTTGCTTGAGGTGAGAGACAGTTACCACTTCCAGGATGGTTGGTATGTACGGAATCTACTTCTCCACATTCCCCTGCCAATACAATCTTCCCTCCTAGCACACACTAATGAGAGTAAATGGAGAGCGGAGCAGAATGGAGACACCATGGCCAACCTTTGTTGGCTTCCCTATGGAGGTGGCAATCTGATGGTGCCACACAGCTGATCAGTGAATTGAGGGTGGAGCAGAGTGAAGACATTGTGGCCAGACTCTGTTACACTCTCTGCAGTGGTGACAACCTGGTCCTACCATGCAGCTGATAAGCCACACAGTATGATAAGCTGTCTGGTGCTGGGGCAACAATGGTGGCAGATCAGTCCCTTACAACAGACTTTGCTCAAACTTCTCTTCATTCTAATCTCATTATAACACCATTACACAACTCATCCTCAAAGTTAGCTGCTTCCAAGGAACCAAGGACCACTCCTCACTGACCATGCTCTCTAGATTTTCAATTAAATCTGGAGACTTTTTAAACCAATGAAAAACAAAAGTATATCACTAGAGTCACTCAAGATCCCCCTAAACGTAAAAGAAATTATATAAAAGGGGAACTCAAGAAAGCAGAGAAGAAGCAGGAAGAAGGAAAGAAGGAAGGAAGGAAGAACGAAGGAAGAGGAGAGAGGGAAGATTCCATCGTAACATCTGAATCAGTCGACAGGCCGAACCCCTTTCCTCCCCTCTGTTCAGGACACTGCCTGAGGAGAGTCCTCAAAGATGAGATCCCTCTCCCATCTTGTGGGGTGAGTGATGATTGCACATTTGTACACTAGGCACTAGCTAAGAACCCCACACCGCAGAAGAGAATTTCTTATACTGACATCCAAAACCTGTTCTCTAAATGCTGTGTTTGAATAAATTGTGCTATTTGTGAACTCGACTACTCGCTTTGAAGGAGATTGGACCAATAGACAACAGGCTGTTTGTGAATCCGATACTACCAGAGTCAGACTTATAGTTGATGATACTACTTGTGAACTCAACTACTTGTTTAGAAGGCAATTCGACCTACAGTCAACAGATTGTTCGTGAACACAATATTGCCAGAGTCGGGCCTATAGATAACAGATTATTTGTTATCCCTCTTATTAGATGACTCCAGCTGCCTCTAGTCTCTCTAACCTTTGAGGATCGGCTGGAATGCAAGAGGATTCATTTCTTACCAAATTTCCATCCTGCTCCCCCCTCCTCCCCCACCCCTCCCATCAAACTACAACATCTTGGCAATATTCAAAGCCCAAGTTGACAGTATCCTGAGCAAGCTCCTTTAGTCAAGCCTGCTGTGAGCAGTACCACTGGACTAGATGATTGCCAGAGATCCGTTTTCACCTCAGCAATTCTGTGATTAAATTATTATGTGTTTTGCCTATAGTATATCTAGATCCAAATTAGTTGAGGTCCCTTAGTGTTGATCCATGTGGACGACAGAAGACTGAAATTAGAGGAAAAAAAAAAAGGCACACACACACACACACACAAAAATAACTTCACTGCAAGAGAAGTACTCTTATTGAAATTTCTAGAAATTCCAGGTTTTTACCATTCCCACATTTTTTGTCTATTTTTTACTCAGAAGTCCATAGTTATCTGCCAATTTAATATCCATAATTGAACAAGAATAACACCTCTACTGCTTAAAGTGACTACAGGTGAGACAACTAATTGATACTTTAGATTTGGTAGCTGTTTATGTTCAAAATCAATTATGATTGACTTAAACTTTTTTTTCCCTATGACAAAGCAACATATTAGTTGGGAAAAAAAAAAAAAAAAAAAAAGAAAGAAAGGGTCAAGGGTTAGAGAAAAAACAACATCTGAAAATTAGCCCAGATAATTGTATTCTAAGCATGAAACAAAGCTAAATTGAATAAATTTCTTGCTTTCTTCACCTCCTCTTTAAATATAAATCTTGCTTATGATAACCTGACTATTCCCTACTCCTTATCTTAAATTTTAATAAATTATTTTTAAGAATCAAAAGATTTCACCTGAAACAGCTATATTTATTCCCATTTTTACTTTTCTATTTTTATATTATGTCCTTCATTTCTGTCTTGAATGCCAAGCAGAACACTGTGCTTCAAAACCAGTTAATTATCATATTTTCATTTATCACTTTACCCTTAATATGTATCACTTGTTACTAGTTTTACATAGTGTCTCTTTCTTAATTCT
The DNA here is from genome assembly GCF_003342845.1 of Nothoprocta perdicaria. NCBI lineage: Eukaryota > Metazoa > Chordata > Aves > Tinamiformes > Tinamidae > Nothoprocta > Nothoprocta perdicaria. Next base: position 281,107 of record NW_020455657.1, read on the forward strand.
AATGAATGTAGTTCTTGTTTTATAATTTATACCTTTCTGGCACTGAAAAAAAATCCCATTTATTGCATTTTTTTTAATTCACTATATTTTAGGCATTGGATAACGCTAGTACTATATTAAAGTAGTGTGTAAAATGATGTGTAAATTAGAGAAAGGGATTTCTTTCATTCCTACATAATCAAGCAAATGCAAATGCAAAAGAGAACAGCACTAAAGCTGTCCGTATAGAGGTTATAAATTTTACTATAACATTAACAAGAATCTTCATCATCCAAATAAATAACACAGTTGGAAGCATGCTTAGGGCTGTGTTGAAGATTTACTTTATTTTATAAAGCCATCTTATTTGTTTACGATGGTTATTTGTATCTATAAATAACTGAAAAGATCATTCAAAATATCCTCTTCATAGTTTGATCCAAATTACTCTTTCTGATTTTGTTTTCTCATTTTCAAAATGGTGCATTAAAAATGGATATTTGAAGAACAAAGTTGTTAATGAATCTTTTCATGTTGGCCTAATACTGACACTATAAGCTTGTGTGATCTACATGAAGACTGTATGGAAAAGTCATTTTTTGTATTCTTACCTGAATTAGAATGGAAGATATTTTTTTGGCTTTTGTGTCATATTCAATTTTGTTTTTCAAAGATACAACAGTGAACTAAAGTTCAGAAATCTCTTGGGAGTGAATAAATATGATTATCCAGGCATGTTTTCTTAGGAACTTCTTTAATGTCCAGTCCCTGGGCAATTCAGGGAAAAAAAAAAATCAAGATTTGTGATACTCACATTTGTATTCTCTGTATTAGATCATAATCCGTTATTCACTTTGGAGATAATCCCCCATGATAAGGCCGTCCAAAATTCAGCTATGGCTTAACTTCAGTTCTTTTTTTTTCCTAGGATTAAGAGTCAAAATTTACAGAATTTTTAAAAAATATTTTTCAATTTATGCTATGAATGTCAATGACAACCTTTGCTATGAGAAATGAAATTCAAGTTCTTGTTTAACAAGATGTAACAGCTTTGACTATAGTACAAAATGGAAACCCATATAAGCTCCTAGACATTCATTTTCCAGTCAAGATAATTAGGGCTGTCAAATACTCTGGTGCTGGGGGATTCATTTCTAGAGGATTCCTTGTGTCTGTGTTTCAGTCTTTAATCTTAGCTGTCAATATACAGGACTCATCAGTGTCAGTGTCAGAATCTACATCAGTATTTGTGGCAGACTCAACACCTGTAGTTTAATATGCTTGTATTTTATACTGTCAATCTTTTCATAGTCTTGCAGGTTTGAGATTGCTCTTAAGTTTGTAGTACTAAAAACATGCTGAAAACACATCTGGAATTCATATCATACTCAAAGAAAACAGCTTATTACATAGCAAGTTACACAGATTGTTTATATATTTATTTCTACAAATCACAGGTACGGGCTTGGGCTCACCATATTAGGAGCATATTTTTCTATTAAAGAAGCATTTCCTTGGAATGGGAAGAAATCTTGACTGTTGCAATTATTTTGACATAAGAGTAAAAGAATTGAAGGATTCTGGAGGATGGTTATTCAGACAAAATGATGTGTAAAGAAAAATGACAGAACATTTGCTGTAGCATAATAGAATTCAGAGGTATGTGAGGAAGAACTCTACAGAACATCATTATCAGCTTTGTTTCATCTGTCATTCATTTTAGTATAAAATTGAGTTTCCAAAAAGATCGAATTGACTAGATTGATCATCCCATGTAATTTAAATCACCATATAAGAATTTATAGCAAATCACATTTACTGTAGCTGGAGTGGCAAAATAGTATTTTGTTACTGTTAGGATAGTTCATGAAGTGTGGCAACAACTTCTAGTTCTCCATAAAAGATTGGGCAATATCAGTTGTCTATGCTAAAATTTAAGAAAAATCCAAACAAAGTTATGTAGAATTAGATAATTTGAAATTATTCATTGAGGTAATAAGAAGTAGTTCCATGAAAACTTTTAAACATGTAGATGCAGAACTCCAGATTTATGTTGGCTTCTGGTGAAATCAGAAAAACAGCAGGGATGCATCCATGAGTGCTGAGGGAGCTGGGGAACATTTTTGCTAAGCCACTCTCAATCATGTTTTAAAAGAAATAAAGAACAGGAGAGATACCTGAGGACTAGAGTGGGGGCTAATGTTTCAGTATTCAAAAAGGGCAAGAAGGACCTAGGGAACTACAGACCAGTCAGCCTTACCTTCATTCCTGGAAAGGTGATAAAAGAGCTCATCCTGCGTGCCAACTCTAAGCATGTGAAGGAGAAGGTAATTAGTAGTGGTCAGCATGGATTCACCAAGGGGAAATCATACTTAATTGTTCTGGCAGCCTTCTATGATGGGATGACCTTCTTTGGTGGGACTAGCATGAAGGAGGGGTGACTTGCAAAGGGGACAGCACTGGATTATGCAGCTTGGCTTCAACAAGGCTTTTGACACTTGTATGCAAGCTCAGGAAATGCAGGCTAGATGAGCAAACAGGGAGGTGGATTCAGAGCTGGTAGAATGGCAAAGTTCAGAGGCTTGTCCTCAGTGATGCAAAGCTCCATTGGAAGCCTGTAGCAGTGTCCTTCAGGAGTCAATACTAGGTCCAGCCTTGTTCAAATTATTCATCAGTGACCTTGGTGAGGGAACTGAGTACAGCCTCAGGGAGGTTTGCTGATGGTACTGAAGTGGAAAAAAAAAATGGCTGATACATCAGAGGGCTATGCAGTCGTTCAGAAGGACTTAGGCTGAAGAGATGAGCAAAAAGGAACCTAATGAAGATCTACAAAGGTAAGTGCAGTGTCCTGCACTTGAGAAGGAAAAGYCCCAGGCACAAGTATAGGCTGGGGCCTGACTTGATGGAAAGCACTTCTGCGGAGAAGACCTGTTGGACAAGTTGACTACGAGCCAGCAATGTGCCCATGTAGCCGAAAAGGCCAGTGGTATCCTGGGATGCATTAGAAAGAGCATTGCCAGCAGGTGGAGAGCGGTGTTCCTTTCCCTCTACTCAGCACCAGTCTATGCCAAATACAAAGGAGATACGGAGCTTCTGAAGTGAGTCCAGCAAAGAGCTACTAAGATTCTTAAGGGACGAGAGCATCTCTCACATAAGAGATCCGGGACTGTTCAGGCTGGAGGAGTCTTAAGGAGGATCTTATCAACATGTACAGGTAACAAGAGGATGGGACCAGACAATTTTCAATGAGCATCTGGTGCCCAGTGACAGGACAAGAGACAACAGGCAAAAAAAAATGAACTATAGGAAGTTCCATGTATGTATGACGAAAAAGTTTTTGACTGTGAGGGCGACAGAGCAGTGGAAACAGGTTACCCAGGAAAGTAGTGGAGCCTCATTCATCTATAAAATCTATTTGCTATATAAGAACAATTAAATGTGACTCTATAATGAAAGACATATGAAAGGAGAAGGTTTTCAGTAATAGACTTTGTAGGATAAAGATTATATTATATTAATATGTGGACCATTACAGTACTCTTAAATCAACTATTTTCTTTTGGTAGTAGGACTCCCACGAGTGACAGTAAAAACAGTTGCTAAAACTTCTTAGCTAAATGTACATATAAGAGAAGATTTAATAAACATGCATTAGATTATTTTACTTATGTATCTGATATGCAGACACCAAGATATTATTCTAAATCATAGTCATAATGAACAAATTTCATAGAGATATTTTGCATATATATTGTGTCATACATTTCACACTTGCAATGCGTTTGCTAAAATCAGCTACATCTAAGTAATTAAGTACTTCTCAGGCCATAGTGGTTATAGCATGGGGGTTCCAAGTCAAAAAAAAAAAAAAAAAAAAAGTTTCCCCACTTCTCCAACTTGTTTGATTTAATAGTCATATCTCAACTCATCTTTTTTTTCCAAATATTAGAAGCTAGTTTATCTAGTTTTTCTGCTTTTCTAATCTATGTACTTGGGTCTCTTGTTCCTTTCTTTTTTTTTTCTTTTGTTTAATAAAACAGCTATTTGGAGACTGTGCATTCATATTCACATAACTCGCAGTATTGTCTTTCATTAAAAAAAAAAAAAGAAAAAAAGAAGAAAAAAGAAAAAAANAAAAAAAAAAAGAAAAAAAAAAAGAAAAAGAACTGTAATTGCATTTCAAGATATATACAAAATCTACCAGTATAAAGAGACATTTTCTGTATGATTAATTTAGTCAAGATCTTGATGGAGATGTTTCCTCTAGGATGAACTGAATACTCATCACTAGATGGACCACATAAACCAAAATATATACTATTATTTCTTTGTAATAGAGTGACAAAAAAATTCTAAGAAAGGGTTATATTTGTAAAGAGTGTAATGTCATAATGGTAATTAAAAATATTACCTATTTAAAAATATTACCTATTTATTTTGTGAATAACTATATAAAAGCTTGTTCAGCAAATTATTATGTATGTACATATTAGATGTGTTTATGTGTTTATTCACTGTTATGAATATTAACTTTAATATGTGCATTTTTGTAAATATGCAAGAAAATTGCACAAAGTCACCGAATCACAGAATGTTTGAGGTTCGAAGGGACCTCTAGAGATCATCTCATCCCACCCTCCTCCTCCAGCATGTGGCAAAAGTGAATTAAAAGCATTACAAATATTGCAAAATTATTTCCAGTTGTCATTTACGTATAGGACAATTTTGTTTTCTTAGCTGCAGGAATCGTTTAAACATAATTCAGTATTATTATGCTCTTGCATAAAGACCTCGAAATACTCAGAACATTTTGTTTAGGATGTACCAATGGCAGTATATTTCCAAAAAAAAAAAAAAAAAAAAAAAGCCCCATATCTGAAGTCTCTTCTTCATAAAACAGAATCAAAGAATTACAGTAGCTTTGAGTTCTGGCAATCATCTATTCCAACCCTTTTGCTCAAAGGTTCATTTACAGGAGGTTACTCAGGGCCATGTGCAGTCAGGCCCAATCAGATAAAGACACCTCTTTGAGCCTTCCCTTCTCTCTCTTTCTTACACAATTTCAGCTCCCTCTGCCTCTGTTCATGAGACAGATGCTGCAAGCCCTTCATGGTATTTATGGCCCTTTGCTGATTTCAGTCTGCTATACCAGTGTCTCCTTTTACTGAGTAGCTAGGCACATTTCCTGTGTGGAACTGTACACAGCACTCCAGGAATGGTCTTACCAGAGTAGAGGGCTTACTAATACATCCCAAAAGGCTGTTGGCCTTTATTGCCACAGGAGTACATTGCTGATTCATGTTCAGTTTGTTCCATCAGGACACTCAGGATCTTTTTTTCTGAAAAACTCTTTTCAAGATAGTCAACATTTAATCTCTAACAATAAACAGGATTATTCATCCTCAGCTACAGGTCTCTGCACTTCCCTTTGATGAACTTCGTGAAGGCCCAATTCCTTCAAGCTATTAARGTCCCTCTGAATGGCATCACAGTTCTCTGGTATACCAAACACTTCTCCCAGTTTTACCTCATCCTCAGTCTTGCAGAAGGTGCACTCTCTCCCATTAACTGAGTCATTAATAAAGATGTTAAACAGATATTGGAGCTAGTATTGGCCCCTAGGATATGGTCCTGATGATACCCTCCAGCTAGACTTGATGCTGCTGATCACAACCATCCGAGTTCAGTAGTTCAGTCATTTTCCAGTCCACCTCAATGTCTATTTATCTAGTGTATATTTCATCCGTTTATCACTAAGACTATTGTGGGAGACAGTCCAAAGCATTTATGAAGTCTAGATAAACAATATCCACTGATTTTCCATAATACACCAAGCCAATCAGTCACCCTGGAATATTATAAAATATGATTTTTCTTTCATAAATCCTTGCTACTTATTACTTATCACCTTTTTCTTGTCTTTTATATGTTTGATAATGGCTTCTTTGGTAATGGTACAGATTAGGTGTTGACCTGATAGAACGCAGTTCCACAGAGAGGGATTTGGGAGTCATGGTTGACAGAAGCTAACCATGAGCCAGCAGTGTGCCCTCATGGCCAACACTACCAATGGGATCCTGACCTGCCTCAGAAGGAGTGTTGCCAGCAGATCGAGGGAGGGAATCCTGCCCCTCTACTCTGGCAAGCTTTGGTAAGGTCATACCTGGAGTACTGTGTGCAGTTCTGGGCTCCCCAGTATAAGAGGGACATGGAGCTTCTCAAGAGGGTCCAGTGCAGAGCAATCAAGATGATGAAGGGACTGGAACATCTCTTGTACGAGGAGAGACTGAGGAGAGAGACAGGCCTGTTTAGCCTGGAGAAGAGAAGGTTGAGAGAAGATCTTATCAGTATGTGTGAGTACCTGAGGGGAGAATGCAGGGAGGAAGAGAGCAAACTCTTCTCAGTGGTAGCCAGTGATAGGACATGGGGCAATGGATACAAGTTGCAACACAGGAAGTTYCATCTGCATGTGAGGAAGAACTTCCTCACTGTGAGGGTGACAGAGCCCTGGAATAGGCTGCCCAGGGAGATTGTGGAGTCTCCATCGCTGGAGGTCTTCCAAACCCGCCTAGATGCTACCCTGTGCCCCATGCTCTATGTGTCCCTGCTGGAGCAGGAGGGTTGGACTAGATGATCTCTAGAGGCCCCTTCCAACCTTAACCATTCTGTGATTCCTGGAGAACTTGCTCCTTGGACATAATGGCATACTGACTTTTCTTGCCATTTCGTATTTTCTCAGTCTCCCGGTCTGGAGATAGCTTTTTAATGCACTGATTTGTAAATAATATTCCAGTTCAGAACATGGTCTGAAATAACAACCTGTGCCCGGTAATGTTCTGAAATATAACTACTGTATCTCAGGTGTGGAGAGGATATAATGTTGTTGCATACTGTGTGATATAAGCTACTGTGTTGTTCATTCAATGAAAGAGGCAAAAAATAGCTGAAACAGACTACAAATTATAAGAATTGAACTGTAAACAATCATTGTTTTGTGTCATATACCACATGGCATTTATTTTAGCAGTCTTAATATAAACTACAATTTTGCATTTGGTTTCTACGATCTAATTATGCATTCAATGAATTTGAAAATGACTCGCTTTATCTGTCTTTTGTTTGGTTGGTATCTGATCAAAATTGAAATAATGGGGGAAAAATGAACACTCTAAAAAACATAGGAACATTTATAAGAGGATGAAGTCAGATCCTTTCCCAACTATTTTCAAGTGTTTAAGAATGGTCAACTGTGCAACATTCTGTTGCACATATTGTTAATAGTCTGTTTACATCTATTCTCACATGAGCATAACACATAAACACTCTTTTTTTTTTTTTTTTTTTTTAATTCCATAGACTTTCATGAGAGGCCAAAAGCATAATTCGGACTCAAAAGTAGAATCTGTTTTTATTATCCTAGAGGACCTTTTTCAAAGCAGCTTATGTTTTTTGGCTCACTACACCACCAAGAGTGACCTTGCCTTAGAGATTAACATATCCAGAATAAATTAGTTACTTGTCCAAAAGCAGCTCAGCTCACAAACGCAAATAGATTACATGTTCAATGAGATGAACTTGTTCACTCACCTAGGCTTCAAAACTCTTTAAGTTAAATTACATAGATAGACTAGGAGTTTATTCGCTGTTCCATGCAGAGTCAAGGGCCTGCATATGCATATGAATCAGGCTACTTATGTGCTTTACTTTGCAAGACTTGATGCCTACTGCCAAAGGAAGCAATATTTACAAGCAGAGTGTAAGAATGATCACTCATTGGAGATGAAAAGTAGAGATAATAATCTTGCCATGTATTCCCAGTACAACATCTGCCACAAAGTATTCTGTTAAATAGATAAGGAAACTCTTTGTGAGTCTCTTGTCTCTTTGTGAAACTTTTGTATGCCAGCTTTACAATGAAAATTTACCCTTTCTGGTTCCCTGCTGATGGAGATAAACATTCATATAAATCTGTGCAGAACACCTCAAGATATACTTTTTTTTTGTGCTTTTATGTATTTCTTTTTCTTAAGCTAAGATTAAACACAAAAACTTTCCATTTGAGAAGTGAAGCAGCTCCTAGTATTTAAGGAACTTAATCAAATACTTAGGAAAAACTGACAAAACTTAGACTTAGAAACTCTGCTACAGACATCCTGTATTACACTTGCCTAGATATGTAAGGCCAGTTTTTCAAAGCTAATTGAGCATGTAAAGACACAGACAGGAATAAGTGCTCTTTATGTTATTGCCTGATCTATTTACCTTCTTCGCAGATATCCACTATAAGCTTGTTAACTATTTTAGACAACGAACAATCTGAAAATCAGGACCCTAATCACTCTGTCCCTCACTGTGGCTACAATTCAACTGTCTGTGAGGGTAAAATATAACAGAGATCTTCCACAAAGATGTGAGAAGAAAATACATTAAGGTTTAGAAAATGTTCATGATATAGCAGTGGGGAATGTAAAAATGCTTCATATAAGTGGTTTTAGTTTTCAGAAGGTTACTGATATGCTTGAGTGACTATCATCCTTTCCTTCTTGTAATTCTTGATATTTTCATTTTGTACATTTTGTAGTTAGCAGAATTTATTTTAGAGATGAAAAATATGTGAACAATCTGTTGCAAAATGTCTCTAGTGAACAAGAAGACAAAATATTTGAACCTGACTGCCATGTACTATGAGAGGTGACATTGCCTGTTGCATCTTTCTTCCCTTCCCTTCCCTTCCCTTCCCTTCCCTTCCCTTCCCTTCCCTTCCCTTCCCTTCCCTTCCCTTCCCTTCCCTTCCCTTCCCTTCC
>NW_020455657.1:290104-340822 GCF_003342845.1 Nothoprocta perdicaria
TCCCTTCCCCAGCTGTTTTAAGTGCTCGTTCTTTTTCTTCATCTTGGAACAGAATTGCCTAGACAATTTTCACTATGCTGAAGACTGAGTATGACATATATTATATATTTCTCTTTTGACACTTTTGTTATAATAGTTCTGGGGCCTGTAGCATAATGAAAATTGTGGAGTAATAGCCTATTGCAGAAATCAGATACTTGAGACCTATGAAGTAATGTGAGAAGGCAATGAGGTATATACGCACACACACACACACACACACACATAAAAACAATTCATATATATATATATACACAAAACTTCCTATAAGCTATGTACCCAAAATCTTGTATTGTGCTCGATCCTTGTGACACCCCCGACTGGTCAAAAATTTTATTTTTTTTTCGATTGTAATTTTTTACATTTTATTGAAATAATTCAATTTATTAGGCAATATATCTTACATTATTTTGTAGAGAAGGTAGTGGATGTAAATTACCTTCAGTAATGACAAAATCATAGAGCATCTAGCATTAACCTATAATGGCAAATTAACAGATAATGGCAAAAGTTTAACAGTATGATCTTTACAGTTTAGTGACACACCATACTTCCTATTTTTAATTAGAGTTCTCCCTTGACTATGGTAACACAAGGTGTTTACAAAAGGAGAGCACAATAACCTGCTAGGATGTTTGCCAGGCACCTTCACATCACACCAATAATATCCTATTTTCTCATTTCTGGTTGCATTGAGCTTAACTGTAGTTTGTAAGTATTATAATATTCATTTTTGAAGCTTCTACTATTCATATTGCTTTCAGGTAAGGAAAAGAGAATGAACAGGATATGAAATTATTGCACCAGTCAAATTCACCGTTGGCTAATCTGGTTACTTAGAATCAAATCTTTTTTCATGCAAGAGTGTTAATCTGTGTGAGTAGTCTCCGCAGTCTGTAATTCTTGTGTTTGTGTTTTCAGAGCAGATTGCTACCTATCATTTACATTGTCATCCTCAGCACAAGGGCATGGAGCTCTGTACAGATAGCCAGATTATGTGTTTGAATCATCAGCCTAAGTAAAGGAACACAGTGGGGATTTATTGTCTCTTTGAAATATTTCAGCAAAGAGTATATGTTGTTATGCTGTGGACCTATGAAGGAAAAATCAAGATCTTAATTCATGCAAATGTAGAGTATAATCTATCCTGTTGTACTATTCTATAAATACTTATCACATGGATTGTATATTATTATACATTTATAACTTGATTATACTATTAATATTTATATAAAAATACACTATTTATAACTTACATATTATAACTTGAACAGTAGGACTGGCATGGAAAATGCGACTTCATGTGCAATCCCTATTTCAACTCCTATTTCAACAAGTTTTAATTTAAATTTTGTTTCCTGAGATGAGAGCACAAGATTGGAATGCCTGAATTTAGATGGCAACTTGCAGAAACAGGATTCATATAAATAGGCAGCCACTGTCATTTAGACTCTGTTAAATTGATTATTGTGAACTCCAGCTGATGTTGCAGAAGGGTATTGTTCTCCTGTGATCTTCCAGCTAAGTACAGATGTCTTGGTTCTCAAAAGCATTGTAAATGAATGTACCAGATAACATTCTTAAGCAATCGGGTCATGCTGTACATATGTGCAAACTAAGAAGTAATAAAAGCAGTGAAGTAGTCTTTTTGGACTATATTTTCCTCTCTGGAAAGGTSTAGAAATGTCCAATAGATCTTGAGAACTTTTTATATAAAGTTCTGAGCACTACTTACAAGAAGAATAAAGATAAAAAATGCTCTAGGGATGGAGTATGACATTACAGCAAGATATATTTCATCATTACATATTTAATATATGTAATATAAATACATGTATTAATATAATAAGTTAATTTAATTCCTATACACTAGGCATGTTTGTTATATTAATATTAAAAATCTTAATATGTTCATAGTTTATACAGTTTAATTATGTGCATACTATATTTAGATCAAAACAAACACTTTTGGAGCACAGTAAAGCAAAATCCGGTCTTGGATTCTGAGTTACGATATCATAGATGACTGAGTTCAATCATACAGCGCACAGCTAGAATTGAATCATTACATAGTAATATACATTGTGATGTACATTTTTCTTTCTAATTCTCCTAGAAGCTGTAAATTGCAGTCTTTAAGAAAGATTGTATTCTTTGGAAGATCTCTCAAAGTTTATCATATGGGCTGTAATTTATATTACAAATTCAGTTAAGATATTGTATAAGATGATAAGTTTGGACTGTCACTGACATTATATTGGGCCTACAGGGAAAATTTACCAGAGAAGTCCCGCTGAAGTTTTGTAAGGTATATGCAACAGTGGCCTTTTATAGCTGATTTATTAATATTTGTCAAGAGAGTCTTATGACTGAGTGCTTGAACAAAAATACTTCAAATGAAGATGCTAATAATATTAATCAATATACATAAGCTTTAGGAAACAAAAAGATTTTATGAAAAATATATTTTTTTCCAAACTGCTTTCAGTCAGGATTAGATGTGTGTCAAACTGAGAGCTACCTGCRGGAATTCTGAGATATCTAGTATTTTGGGTGTCTTAACTCTCTTATGTATGGTGTCAGAAAAGCACTGAATACAAAATTTTCTTTCTTAATCAGGTGATATATTATCATCTGAATTAACAAAATCCTTGGTAACCTGCCTGTATGCAACATAATGTGATGACACTCTTAACTTACTGAATGTGCTGCAGGCACTCTGCATTTCAGGCTGCCAGTCACAACCAGAAGAAAGAAAGTCTCTGCTTGCATCTTGGAGCTGCTGAAGCAATTTTGATGGATAATTGCAAAAATATGCACACTATTGATATAACAAAGCATCTACTGTAAGAATTATATTTATGATTGCTAAATCCAGTTATTGTAAATGGAAGTCTTAAAATAAATTCAATAAATAATTTATGTCCTGTGTCACATGGAGAATGTAACACTTTCTCTAACTCTTTCTTTCACCTACAGCCTCAAACTATACATAATTTAAACCATGCATTTCCTGTTAAATATTTTAGCAACTGTGGTAGAAACGTATGGACATTATCAGAAAAAGTGCTGCATACAAAATTCTGCCTCTTAATCAGAGGTTAGAATATCATCTGAGTAGAACCCTTGGAAACAGATAAATGAGCAAATTAGAAAGCAGTAGTGAAACTTAGGTGGTACATAATGTAATTGAGAATACTTAAAACATAATTTTAATGCTTATGCTTTCAAAATTATTGCAACTTAATATATGCATATAACAGTTATGGAATTAGAGTTCAGTGAGATGAGAGTGTTTAGAATACTAATAAATCACACCGATCTTAATCCTTGAAATAAAATGCTACAATATTCATTGACTAACAATAGACTTTGTTCTAACAGTCAGTTCTTACACATTATCAGTTGTTACCACAGCAATAATGGTTAAAAGTTACAATCTACATTAGCTGTGGATATACAATAACACACAGTTGATGCTGTACAGTCAACAGCGGTGGTTAGGGTCCTTGGTGTTCCCCATCATGGAGGTCAAGGTGATTGACCCTGAGATCTCTTTAACAAAAGAAGCCAGAATTTAAGTAGGTTTTCTTTTTATTTTCTTTCAATTTTCTTCAACTATGCCTAATTTTTTTATGTTTACTTTTTTCATGTTTACCTCCCAAATGAACCCTCTCCTGTTATTTGTTTGTTTTTCCTAGTCATCTTTAATGAATGTTTGGCAGAATCTCCTGCCTGTATGCAAGCATGCAGTCCCTTGTGCCTTTGTCTGGCACATCCTTGTCACTTGGATGCTTCTGTGTGCAGCTACACACCTTTGCCCCTTCGGTGGTTATATTGTTCAAATTCTAAAGTAAAATGCTTAAACATGCTGCTTGCCTACACCATTACAGTGTTAAATTGTATCTATATGCTATTGTTGCTTATATAAATTTAGTACACTTTCATTTGTGCTGTAAGTTCATAAGAATTAATTATAACCTGCTTAATGCACTTTAGCTTATAGGTGTCAAGAGTGTCTGCTTTGGCTATGTAATGAATGTCTTAGTTTCTGAAAAATATCTCTTCTTTTCTTGTATTAGATTCTTCCTAAACGTTTTTGAAAATATCAATATGGCAGAAACTTAACTGAGCAGCTTATTGTAAGAAAAGGGAGTACAGCAGTTTCCAAATTCCTTTCCAATGAGCAAATCATTCCTTTAAAACTTTGGTGAGCTTCAAGATTTTCTTCAAGAGCCTCAGACTTTCTTCATAGTCTATGTATGTGGTGGTACTGTGGATTTACTTGCAATAGCAATGTGGAATAATCACTGAATTATTGTCCAGTGTTAAAATATCTGTCAATTTACTATTTTTCCAAAAAATACATATATTGGTGGCAAATTATGATCTTCAGATTCTAAATTTAGTAACAAAATGTTATATGGTGATACTAATACTCTTGTTATATTTTATGTTCCTGATATATTTCTTTTTTCACAAAGGGAATTGTACCTTTGGGCTGACAAAGCCCCTTTGTGTATGGAGAATGATAGAAAGACTAAGAACTAGCTAAATATTAGAATTAAAGAGTAGTCTTAGGCAGAGATTTTCTCTTTTAAAAAATGTGACCATTAAAAAAAAGGAATCTATGTTTGAATAGAAAAAAAAAAATAGTGGGGTGATACTTTTATAGAAGTATTATCAAACTTYTATTTACAAATTACAGCATCATAGAATGGTTGAGGTTGGAAGGGACCACTAGAAATCATCTAGTCCAACCTTCCCGCTCAAGCAGGTACACCTAGAGCATGTTGCACAGGGGTGGCATCCAGGCGGGTAGGGAAGATCTCAAGAGAAGGAGGCTCCACAACCTCCTTGGGTAGCCTGTTCCAGGGCTCTGTCACCCTCAGAGCAAAGAAGCTCTTCCTCACATGCAGATAGAAATGCCGGTGTTTCCATTGAACACCCATTACTCCCTGTCCTATCGCTGGTCATCATTGAGAAGAGTTTGCCCCCATCCTCTTTACATTCTCCCCTCAAGTACTTAAATAAATTGATCAAATCCCTTCTCAGTCTTCTCTGACTAGGTAAACAGGCCCAGCTCGCTCAGGCTTTCCTCATAGGATAGATGCTTCAATTTGTTAATCACTTTTGTCTGTCTACATTGGACCCTCTCTGGAAGCATCATGTCCCTCTTATACTGGGGAGCCCAGAACTGCACACAGTATTSCAGGAGCGGCCTCATCAGAGATGAGTAGAACGGCAGGATTCCCTCCCTTGACCTGCTGGCAACACTCCTCCTGATGCAGTCAGGATCCGATTGGCCTTCTTGGCCACGAGGGCACACTGCTGGCTCAGGGTTAACTTAGTGTCAACCAGGACTCCCAGGTCCCTCTCTGCAGAGTTGTTCTCCAACAGATCACCCCCTAATCTGTACTGGTGCCTTGGGTTTTTTCTCCCCAGGTGCAGGATCCTGTAGTTTTCCTTGTTGAACTTCATGAGGTTCCTTTCTGTCCAATTCTCCAGCCTGTCGAGATACCTCTGAGTTGTAGCACAGTCCTCTGGATTGCTGGCTACTCTGCCCAGGTTGGTGTCATCCACAAACTTGCTCAGGGTACACTCTGTCCCCCCATCAAAGTCATTGATGAACAAGTGGAACAGCACTGGGCCCTTTGCTGATCCCTCGGGCCCAGAGTGCCCTTGTCCCTCTTTGTCACATGGGACCACTGCTGCCTCATGGTCTATGAGTACCTCAGGACCTCTTTTGAAGTACTGTTCTCTAGCTGATCAGCCTCCAGTGTGTAGTAGCGTGTGAAGTTATCTCTCCCCAGGTGCAGGACTCTACACTTCCCTTTGTTGAACTTCATTAAATTCCTGTTGACTCATTTTTAAAAGAATGTTATCTCCAGTCCTCATGATCTACTTTGTTCTGGTGAGGGGAACTTACTTAAAATGCTTTTTTAAAAAAATTAAGGAGTAAAATAATTTAGAATTGGTAGTTTTTTCAGATTAAAAGCAAACATTATGTATTGACAAGTACACTTTTAACTTTTTTTTTAATATATTCTTCTGAAATAGAATATAATGGAAAACAAATTGAAAAGATAGTTTGAAATTATCAGGTAGGAAAAATTTCCCCGCAAGATTAAAAATTAATTTATCTAAAAATAACTTAATATTTTAAAGAAGACTTATTCCAACTGGAACTGATGAATCAAAACATTTATCCATGATGCAGCACAGGATGTAAATCAGTACAATTTTAGCTCTGGCAGTATGCCTCACTCCAATAGATTAATGATCCATTAACATAGATATCCTGTCTTTGGCTGTGTTGTTGGGTGATGATTCACAAAGCCAGTTCATGCAGCAACTTTGCTAATTTATCTAGGCAGTTGTGCTATGCATTCTGCAAAGCAAAAATCACTATATGATATGTATAGAAATGAGTTAATACCTGATAGTCTGATGTTTAAGCCTCATCTATTAGAGGAGATCACTATGAATTTAGTAGTTCATACAGTTAGCCAAAACATCATAATGAGAATTTTGTTTCAGAAATTGATTAAGAAATAATGCATTCCTTTGTTATGTTTATGTTCCTCAAATAATTGAGAAAGTGTTTTTCAGATAGATGTATATATTCATGTATATGTTCATGAAGAGATTTTTGGGGAAGAAAAGAAAGGAATTTTTTTAAGAAATAGAGACAAAAATTTAGCAGAAAAACAGAATGTAAATAAAAAAAAAGAATAGAAAACAATATGGAGAAAGTGAGAAATAACTTGAACTTTCTGGATTATGAATCAGAGGGAAGGAAATGGTGTATGCAGTGGACAAGTGACAGTTATATTGCAATTTCAATTAATAAGCAAACTTGCATGATTCTGTGTGCTGTGCTGGACTGAAAAGAAACTCACTGACCTGAGACAGCAGATAAACAAGTTCATTGTAAGGAATAGCACACACTGGAATCATCTGAAGGAAATAAATGAAGCTTTACAGAATAAAACAGATCTCTTGAAAGTCAAACTATAATGTAGATTCAGTATTGCTTCTATGTAAAGTTAATTAGAGCTAAGGGATTTTTTTACAGGATTTTTTTTTTTTTTTAATGTTAATGTAAGAGTTATGTTTCAGGATCGCCTTATTAAAACTAATGAATTTATGTGTGCAACATTCCTGTAAAATAGAAACATATTGTTGCAAAAATCTTTTGCTTCTATCGTCACAGAAAATATTGGATCACCATTTTCATATTTTTCAGCTTACTGAAAAAATACATATATCTAATGCAGAATATTCTACAAAAAGAATCACACTAAACACAATACTTCCTCCTTCAATTGTTAATATGTAAAAAGTATGCACATTTATTTTTCATATATATTGCTATTGTGTCTCTTTATCATTTCTGCAATATGTTAATTGTAAATTTCAGAAACAGCCATACATGTATGCGTACTTTATCATTTGAACCCATTACGAATTTTGTTTGACTAAGTAGTGAAAGCAGTATGCCTTTGAAAACTTTAGCACTTGACTAATCCAGTGTAAAACAATAAAAGGACTCTCAATTTTGTCTTGCAAAAAGGAAGAGCTACTCTGCTAAAGCCAAAGATGCCTTGCTACGTTTAGAGTAGACCCTAAATGAGACAAAACCAGTCACTGTGTGTAAGAAATGCAGTTATTGTAACTTATAAATTGACTGATCAGAATAAATGTGAATGTTAAAATAACTTCCCTAAAGAATTCAATTCAATTCTTACATATCGGTTCAGTGTAGATATTTGATGTTGGATTTATTTAAGTAGAAACACATCTATTCAAAAATACAATTCTGCAATACAATACGTGTTCTTTTCCTTGATACCTAAAGGTGTATGTCTGTGTTAGGCTTCAGGTAAATGTCTAGGCTAGTGTCTGAGAATAGGACAGGGGAAATTCCTAGAGATGACACATGAGATTGCTGGATGTGCCAACTAACAACAAGAGAAGCTGATACAAGTTACTGGTAGTGATGTGCGGGCAATCTCACTAGTGGTTAGAGGGGAGTTAAGTGAGAAATGCTGAACATCACAGGCAGCTAAGGGGAGCATTAATGAATTTAGTGGAGTAAAGTCCTGCAAATCCAGCTATGGTACCTGCATAGTAACACTGCTGGTGATACCATGTGAGGCAGAGGTGATCTTGGTATTAGTATTAGAAATACAAAATTTGTTTGCAAATGTAAAATCACCATTGAGATGTTTACGTGTAATAGCATCATGAGAATGGTCTTGTGTAACTAGCATAGCTTTAATAATTTAGTGTCCCAAAGGAAATGGTAATTACAAATCCTATTTCAAGTATTCACAGTGAGATCAAGCACTGCTTTCCTGTTATATTATTGTGTTAAATTATCATCTCCAGATTCTTGCTATAAAATATAAATAATAGGGATCAGCACTAACTGATGCTAAATTGCCCCATGTGTAAACCATGCAATTCATTACTTCTTAAAAGAAAAATAGTGAAGAGTATCTCCTTAAGATAAGGAAATAACTCATTGTAGAGCCACTTTAAAATGGAATTAAGGAGTAGAAAATGGTATTATTGTAGCTAATAATGTGGTGTACTCTGACTCTTGTAAAGAAATATGTGTTTTATGGGAAAAAGCTGAAACTGATAACTACCCCTATACGAAACATTATTTTTCTATTGATACCGAAACATAAAGGAATGTCTGTGCCACCACTGCTATACCAGGGAGTACTGGTATTATCTCAATGTATTGGCCCTATAGCACATCATATCTTATGAATATAGAATCATAGAATCATAGAATCATAGAATCATAGAATGCCGAAGGTTGGAAGGGACCTCAGAGGTCATCGAGTCCAACCCCCCTGCTCAAGCAGGGTCACCTAGAGCACGTGGCACAGGGCTGCATCCAAGCGGGTTTTAAAGATCTCCAAAGAAGGAGACTCCACAACCTCTCTGGGCAGCCTGTTCCAGTGCTTTGTCACCCTCACAGTGAAGAAATGCTTCCTTAAGTTCCTGTGCAACTTCCGATGCTTCAGTTTGAAGCCATTTCCTCTAGTCCTATCCCTGCCCACCACTGAAAAGAGGCCACCCCCCTCCTCCTCACTGCCTCCCTTGAGGTATTTATACACGCTGATCAGGTCCCCCCTCAGCCTCCTCTTCGCCAGGCTGAACAGACCCAATATTGTATTAAAAAAAACTTGTATAAAAAAAAAAAAAAAGAAACAAACACACAAATAAACTTCGCTGTCATGTGAAATTGTCACTTTTCTTCCTGCCCCTTTTTAAAAAAAAAAGTGTGAAAGATGATTAAGCATGAATCCTACACTTTTCACTCTAATAACTACTCAGAAATTCTTATATCACCAGTTTGAAAGACATTGATCTTAATTCTCATAGCACCTGTCCAGAAAACAGCAAATAGAAGAATAGAATTTTATCCATAAATTACAGTATTTCTTCTTCCCTATGTTGTTTACTTCCATGAAAGAAAGAAACCAAATGAATTCATTAGGAACTGGTGAAGGTCTTGAAAAAAAAGAAAAAAAGCATTTCTAAAATCAGCAAAATTTAAAATAAAAGAATAATAATTTATTTGACTTTGTTATTGTAAGCTAACTTTTGATCGGTTAATATCAAATCATAGAAAAAAACATAATGCACTTGCAGTGCTGAATTTAAACAGCGGTCCTTGCTTAAATTCAGGGGACCCTAATGAGCTGACGCTCATTCAACATGCTGAATGATATTTCAGAGAGTTCCTACTTATTTCACAGTATTATGACTATACTTCATATGGGTAACACGTTTATGAAAGGATTAAAATTTCTTGTGTATATCTTGTAGTCTTTTAGACTACACAGGAGACTTTTAAGTGGACATGTTGTTTACCAGGTGCTCTCAAATATTATCTAAAAAAGGAGATGGGAATGTAGAGATGGTGCCAAATCTTCTCTACTTTCTCCCCAAATCATTCTGACACCCTAGTCAGAAAAACATGTCCGATTTTATACGAATGTGTTGATTGTCCTGAAGGCATATCACAAATTCCTCTGCCCAGGATCTCAATATTGCAGGAAGTTCCATCTGGATCTTTGAGTTATTGGCAAAATGTCCCCCACAGCCCCTTCTGGGAAACTATGCTGTGCATCAGTATTTAGTATTTGTCTTAAAGCACAATATTGTACCTACCTCAAATATATGTATTACAAGCAGCTGCTGTGACCACTCAGTATTCTGAAAAACCTAAATGTCCAACCTTCCTGCTCAAGCAGGCACACCTACAGCATGTGGCACAGGGTGGCATCCAGGCGGGTTTTGAAGATCTCCAGAGTAGGAGACTCCACAACCTCCCTGGGCAGCCTGTTCCACTGCTCTGTCACCCTCACAGTAAAGWAGTTSCTCCTCACCTGGAGACGRAACTTCYTRTGCTYCAGCTTGTGGCCMTTACCCCTCSTCCTRTCGCTGGCCACCARTGARAACAGCYTGTCCCCTTCCTCCCTGCATTCTCCCTTCCTGAACTTATACAYATTAATCAKATCCCCTCTGAGCCKTCTCTTCTCCAGAGAAAACAGGCCCAGCTCACTCAGCCTCTCTTCATACGAGAGATGTTCCATTCCCTTAATCATCTTGGTTGCTCTTCTCTGGACCCTCTCGAGAAGCTCCACGTCCCTCCTATACTGGGGTGCCCAGACCTGAACACAGTACTCCAGGTGCGGCCTCACCACAGCTGAGTAGAGGGGCAGAATCACCTCCCTCGACCTGCTGGCAACACTCCTCCTGATGCAGGCCAGGATCCCATTGGCCTTCTTGGCCACAAGGGCACACTGCTCACTCATGGTTAACTTGGTGTCAACCAGGACTTCCAGGTCCCTCTCCATGGAGGTGCTTTCCAGCAGGTCAACCCCTAATCTGTACTGATGCCTGGGATTATCCCTGCCCAGGTGCAGCACCCTGCACTTGTCCTTGTTGCACCTCATGAGGTTCCTCTCTGCCCAACTCTCCAGCCTGTCCAGGTCCCTCTGGATGGCAGCACAGGCCTCCGGAGTATCGGCCACTCCACCTAGCTCGGTGTCATCTGCAAACTTGCTAAGGGTGCATTCCGTGCCCTCGTCCAGGTCATTGATAAACAAGTTGAACAGCACTGGGCCCAGTACTGACCCCTGGGGGACACCACTGGCCACAGGCCTCCGACTGGACTCGGCCCCATTTATCACCACCCTCTGAGCTCTGCCATCCAGCCAGCGCTCGATCCACCGCACCGTGCACTCGTCTAGTCCACTCTCCCGGAGCTTCCGTATGAGGATGTTATGGGAGACAGTGTCAAAAGCCTTGCTGAAGTCAAGGTAGACAACATCCACGGCTCTCCCCTCGTCCAGCCAGCCTGTCACCCTATCATAGAAGGCTATGAGGTTCGTCCGACATGACTTCCCCTTGGTGAATCCATGCTGTCTGCTCCTCAACACCTTCTTCTCCTCCATATGCCCAGAGATTCTCTCTAGGATGAACCGCTCCACCACCTTTCCAGGGACAGAGGTGAGGCTGACCGGCCTGTAATTGCCCGGCTCCTCCCTCTTGCCCTTTTTGAAGACTGCAGTGACGTTGGCTCTCTTCCAGTCCTCGGGCACCTCCCCTGCTCTCCAGGACCTCTCAAAGATGATGGAGAGAGGCTGAGCAATAACCTCGGCCAATTCCCTCAGCACTCTTGGGTGCATCCCATCTGGGCCCATAGATTTTTGAGTGGCCAGTTTGCCTAAGTGATCCCTAACCCAATCCTTCTCAACCCGTGGAAGGTCTTCCTCTAGCCCATTTACATCTCTTCCATTTGTGCCCTGCAGTTCATGGGGGGTCATCTTAGCAGTAAAGACAGAGGCAAAGAACAACCTTGAATATTCTGTGATTCTGTGAAAAGTAATTAATAATGTCATCGCAATTGTTCTACAGTGCTTTCTAGTATCTGTTCCTTCTTGCTGTAGTTGTTCTTAGCCTTATCCTTCTCTTCTGTGTTCTCATATTTATAGTCAAGCTGAGGAGAAAAAGGCTTACTGTAAGTAATCAGTGACCCACGGCCTTCCCTGGAAGGGGTATGACATTGGTGGGAAAAGTCCTCACTCCACATTTGAGCATGTGCTTGAAGCTATTTTAAGTTTTTCTACCACAGCCTTGCTCTTTCTTCATTGTGTTGCATGTCTATGTTAGATCCTAATGTGCAATATATGGTGTCTTTTACATACGTTGTTTGTTTCCTTGCTCTAAAATCAGTTTTTGCAGACTTAGAAATTACTTTTTTTTTTTTTTTTTTTTGATACTCACTATCTGACTTCTGCTGAGTTGTTTGTAGGCCTGGGGCATGTAGTGTCATCTTGGTTTTTTTTAGGGTATTTATTCTTTCCTCTATTATCATCCCATACTCTTCTTTCTCTACACCAGAACATTACTTTTGAGTCAAAGATAGCTCATTTTGCATAGAACAGTAAGTTGTTATCTTTGAATATTTCTAACAGAAATATAACAAAAATGTGTTACATCATGCAGTTGTAAAAGCCTGAAATTTTATAATTTGTTTTAACATTCTGATATTGCATTTATATTAGATTCAGTATAAATAATAGTAACTAATAATAATAAAATAAATAACTAATTCCTTGTAATTATTTTATTTTATTTTATTTTATTTTATTTTATTTTATTTTATTTTATTTTATTTTATTTTATTTTATTTTATATGTATTTACATAGGTAATAGTCACCTGGCCATTATATAACTACTCTCAGATCTAAACAAGCTAACCAAATAACCAGTGAAGCCTTTGACAAGTTCAAATAAAGAAACCCTAACAATCTCCAGCTCTGAGACCCTCGAGAGTTAGTACCAAATCTGTGGTCATAAGTGTCAATACACAAGGCTACAGCATGGTGAAGAGAATAAGTATTACCTGTGGATCCTTCTAGACTAGAGACTATGGGATATAGCAAGAAATCAGCATTTGGTCTTTTCATCTCTAAAAACATGTCTCTGAGGACATTGTGGCAGATGACATTGAGGGTATTAAGAACTGACATGGACTCAAAAAGGGACTGGAGAAACCTCTGGAAAAAAAAATAGTTCAAGATTACACAAAACCAAAGCACTGTTACCTCACGAAATATGTCAAATACTTGCCCTACACATACCCCATTGCTATATTTATCCTTTGCTATCTATTAGTAGATTATTGCAAAAGAGTTGCTGTGCTTGCTGGACCTTTGATCAGACTTAAAATGGCTGCTATTATCTCTGTATTGCAAAGGTTCACTTAAATTTTCTGTAGAAACCCTTTATTATTCACACATATATCGGTAAATGGAATAGGACCTTGAACTATACTCTGACACTGAGGCCAGCTAATAAAAAAAAAAAATCCCATTGTTTATACTATTAAACTTATCCTCCAAATTTTTGAGGAAGAGAAGGAGGATCTAAGCTTCTTATGGTCCTGACCTCCTCTAAATATACCTAGAAATTTTGTGGAAATGTGTTACTTGGCTCAAGACAAAAGTATAATCCAGTAATTTAACAATGCGTATAACTGAAGTCCAGTCCTGATAAATGCTCTCTGATTCAGTTTAGCATATTAAAACAGAAACAGGTATATTCTTTCTTTGGTTTATCATACAAGATGAATGCAAATGCCTTGGCAAAGGGTAGTCCCTATAAATATAGCAGCCCCTATAAAGATATTCCTCTTTTTCATTACTTTATTTTTAAACTAGTAAAATCAAACATCTTAAAATACCAGTAATTGCATATCTATCACAGCTGGAAAAAAAATCTTCAAAATATAACATGGAAGAGTAAAATATGCAGTGCTATCTATTAATTCCTAGGTAGCTAGAAGCAATAGATTAGTATTAAAGTGAACTCTCTCTGTAATTTCTCTTTATATGTATGTATAATATATATAAGTATCTGGTGTATAGAATACTATATTTATAGAGTGAAAACTAATTTAAAAGATTAATGACCTGTTATACCACAAATGGTGCAGAATTTAGACATCTGTTTAATTTCTGGACATTTACTGAAAATAAAATATATCTACAAAACCCATTCTTATCTACCTGTGATAAACCTATTTAATAGGATGTCATTTTTACATTAATTTCAAATACATACAAATTATGTGACATACTCCTGGATGGAAATTACATAAGACTTATTGTTAAAGGATCCAATAAAATATATTCTGAGTGATCTTTTAGAGGAATTCAAGTTTACTGCTTTATGCAAGTTTATCTGAGAAGCAAACTACCTTTATATTGGAAAGCTGATACAGCACAGAACTCATGTATTAAAGATGTGACCTAAATAAACGTCAGAAATTCATAACAAAAGTATCAGAGAGTAAGGAGATATTTCCACATTTGGGATGTTCTTTTTCTGTCAGTAGCTACAGTACTTCCATATTGCATTTATTATCAGTAGTTTCTTTTCAGCTGTTTTTTCAGTAAATTTCTTCTCCATTTTCCTTTCAAAATACTGTCCTTTGACATGCTATTTTTTTGCCATTGATTCATAATGGGTATGTGGGACCCTATTCCACCCACACTCTGATAAGTAAATCAGGATATGCATAAATTTGAACTTATATTTTATAACCTTTGATTTTTATTTGACAAATCCATGTGTTAAAATGCATGAAACATAATTACTTTTCACTATTAGTGAGCAGAAAAAGTCATTAGAATAAACGATAAGCCATGAATTGTCATCTCTTATCAGAAATATACTGTCAATGTCTTGTATGAAATTGGTCTGTCCATAATTTTGCTGAGTTATTTTGCACCATAACTATATGCTATTTTTAATGTGTCCTCTTTACAGAAAATTTAACATTTTCCATTGAACAATGTCTCAATCACCTTGCTTAATCACACACAGATTATTCTTGAAAATCAAAAAATTATATTTCAAAGCCAATTTGTTGACTTGATCAGCTTCAGGTAAACCTGTTTATTTCTTGTAAGAGGTACCTTTAGTCTCAAGTATTATATTTTGTGTTTATGTTTTCTTTGTTTTTTTTCTTTATGTTTTTTTCTTTTTTTCTTTATGTTTTTTTTTCTAATACTGTGTTCAGTTTTGTGCCCCTCAACTACAAGAAAAATATTGAGGCCATTGAGGCCCTGGAGCGTGTCCAAAGAAGGACAACGAAGCTGGAGAAGGGGTTGGAGCACAGATCTTACAAGGAGCAGCTGATGGAGCTGGGGTTATTTAGTCTGGAGAAGAGGCTCGGAGAGATCTTATTGCTCTCTGTGCCTACCTGAAAGGAGGCTGTAGTGGACAGGGGGAAAAGACCTCAAGTTGTTCTAGGTGAAATTCGGGTTACATACTAAGAAGAATTTCTGCATGATAAGACTGGTGAAGCATTGGAACAGGCTGCTCAGGGAAGTGGTGGACTCACTGTCCTTGATAGTGTCCAAGAAACATGTAGATTAGGTGCTTAGGGACATGATTTAACAAGTACAGTGACGAGGGGCTTACAGTTGGATTCAATGATTTTTCAATCATAATCATTTTATAGTTCTATACTGCAGATAACATTTGTAACTGCAGAAAAACAGAAAACTGATGTGAATGTAGCGCTGTTCTAACTACAACAAACATCATCTCCCACATCAACATATGACTAATAGAGAAACATGCTTTTTGGCAATCAGTATAGCTCACGAGCAGTGGCCATGATGCTTCTCACCTTTCCACGTAAATATTCCATTTAAAATCTTAAAATGTAGATTTTTATTTCTGTTAATCACTGCACTACCAAATAAATAAATAAATAAATAAATAAATAAATAAATAAATAAATAAATAAAGCGAAACAGTCTTTTTGCTACATAAAATATGTTATCAGGCAAAGTATATGAACTAGAAAATCATGCAACAGATGAGTTTGTGCAGTAGCCTTCAGGCCATGTTAAGGTACCTTTTGAGAGATATTAGAGCTGTTACATAGTTAAGAGCTTTGCATTGCTACATTTTTACTTCGTTTAAATTCTTGTCTGCCATTGGTGTTCTGTTGATCAGTATCAGAAGTATTTTATAGGCCAGAGCATTTCTTAATAGCACTTTAAAAAAGTCTTTGATTTTACTCTCTTTTGACTTAGAGATGGCTAAATTGTTTGAATTGACACTGATACTTTGCAAGTTATTCAAAGAGTCTCCTTAGCTACACTGCTTCTTTTTTCCATGTATGTTTTAATCAGCTCACCAGAAACTTATTGGTACGTGTAAAGGTATATCTACAATTTAATTTACATTTAAACATTGTAAATGATGAAAGATCAGCTGTGCCAGTGATGCAAAACTGTTTGGCTTGAGAGTTTTCAAGATAAGAAAAATATGCTTTCAGACTTTGTGTATATTATGTCTCAACTCCTGTCTCAATGAGAAATTCAGCAGCTTCTTATCCTTCTTTTCATGACTAAGCCAAATCTAGACCTGTAGCATCTTAGTGTAGCTCCGCGAAGATGCTAGATGTGCACTGTTCTCACAAATCACAGTTTTCTGCAAGTGACTCATTAGATGTATAGGCACTTCATTCACTGAATGTCTGTAGATATATAATGTATTAAATAGAATCTGTATTTTTATACCTTCTTAAACTGAGTTTCTTCTCTGTATTTGAAAAGAAATCCTAACTTTAAAACAAGACAAGACTCATTTCATAAAGGATTCTTGATTTTTCTCTTTGATTGTTCTCGCCCTATAAAACTTACTCTGAACATGCAGAATTCACTTCAGCGCCAATTAAAATGACAATTATTATTTAATTTCTAAGCAATACACAATTGGAAGATTTGATATTTATGTTTTTGAAATTAAAAAAAAAAAAAAAAAAAAAAAGAGGAAGATGTAGACTATATCTGTGATCTGAATTCATCCAGTATTTTTAAAGTGCTTATTTCTGTGTGGAGCTGAGCAAATACAAATTAATTCTGTAGATGGAAAATTCACCTTATAAAACAAAGAACCTTTTCTTTCTTTCATATATATTTTTTAAAACTCTAGGAAGGAATAGCCTTTACGTTTTCAGCTCAGGGAATTTGTCTAGATGATTTGTGTAGATAGATCAAAGACTATTTGGGATGAAATAGGTATTGTTCTAAATCTGGAATGAGAAACTGTTGAAAACCAAGAATGTCTTTGTTTCCATTGGCCACTATGAAATGGGCCAAAAGATACACTTAATTTGTCAAAATAAAAATATTTATATATATTGAAAAGGCTACTAGCCAGCACTAAAACTACTGCAATTTACATTTGTAGTGAATGTAGCGAACAATGTAGTTAAAATGCTTAGTAAGCATTTTAATTGATTATAGTATAAGTAATGCACTGAGCTGTTGTTATCCACCTATATTGTTCTCATTTTTTCCCTTTACTGTAAGAGCCTTAAAATTGATTTTTATTTTGTACAAAGTCATAATAAGCTTGCATTATGGGTTCCTAAATGTGTTCCTAGATGTGAATAAACAATGGTCTATAACAAAACTTCCAATGGCCTTAGAATTGTTCGATGAATTAGTACAAAAGTAATAGAACCATGTAATGAAAAAAAATTGATTTACTTTTCTTCCAGAACTCAGAAAGAGAATCTAAGAAGTCAGTGTCTTTTGCTCACTTATTTTTCTTTGTTCATATCCCAATAGTGATTTACTCCTTTCTCCTTCTTCCTTTTATTTCATTTCATAAATGACAAGATAAAGACAACAAAAGAGTAACAGAAGACAGAAACTAAATTGGATCTGAATTAAAACTATACTTCCATATGTTTACCATAGATATATAAGGCTTAAAAAAATACACTTCCCGCATTAAATATATATATATATATATATATATATATATATATATATATTAAAAGTGCTAAGTTTGTGTTTGCATTGTATACACACCACAGTCTCAGGATAAAGTCCTAAGCATGAATAAAACACTTAAAACATAGGTATTTAAATCATGATTGTGGCTTCAGAGACAAAGAATATTTTTGTATATTCATTATCCCTCACTAAGAGGGATAATACACAATGCAAGTCTACTTTCTTTCTCCTAATTAATATTTTTTTTGAGATGTAAGGTTATGTAAAAAAATCTGGCAGAATGCAAAGCAGTCCAGAAATCAGTGTGAAATACACTTTCTGTAATTCCTTCATAGTCTCAGAAGCAGGGGAGTTCCATAATATATTACAGAACAAAAAAAGGATAAAATTTCATAAAATAATAGAGAATTATTTTAAAGCATACTTTGCTGTGATTAGCAAGAAACTTCCTGAATTGTTTAGTCTGTAATTAGAAGGGATCTTTGCATCTTTTTTCAAGCACCCAATAACAGCAAATCTCAGACAAAATTATATGCAAGTTTGAAAGACTAGTTGAGCTCTGCTCCTGTGTATTCATTCTGGAAGTCACCATTCGTAAATTGCTTTTCTAAACTTGGCACTCTGACTGAAGAATTTGGTAAAATCAGTCTATCCGAGAACAAATTTATAGCCTTCTCCAAATGACATAGCAAATTCAATTTAAACTAGTGACAAAGTCTATCTGCACTGTGTTGTGAAAAGTTAGCTGGAGAAGTAATTACATAAATACATCTACTCACGGAGAGTAGTTTCTGGAACTTGTCTTAGAAAAGCATAGTACACATTGTAGTCAAAAGCTTTTAATATGAAGGTACTTCTAGTACTAATTTAAATACAGCAAATTGTTGGTAAATGGAAATGTTAGTATGAGCTATCTTTCCCTTACTCATCTGTATTGTCTGTTCTTCGTTTTTCATATATATTAAAAATCATAAAAACAGTGTATTAAAAATATAACAGAACTTTATTTAGAGATAGATGTTTTCACTTTATACATTTTCTGCATTTTGTTTTTCAAGAAAATTACTTAAATGAAGATCTAAACTGATGGGACAGTATCTCGTTGAGGTCCATTCATTAATCCATGAGATAAAAGTTACAAGCAAGTGCATTTTTAAAGCCATTTAGTGCATTTTTCAGATATATCTCAACAAGCAGTGACTAGTGATAAACAGGAAAAAGATGAAGAGCAAAAGATTAGTAGGAAGTTTATATTTGCTACTGACCATATTCAATGTATTTTACAATACCCTCTGAAGCATGAGTGCATGTCTAAGTAGGGTGAAATTCTTAGTTTCAGATATTACTTCTCTAACACGATATATATACATATATATGTATGACATTTACATATGTGCATGCTGATATTACAGAGCAGTACTCATGATTGTGCCTACCCCAGGAAAGCAACGAAGCTCACAGCTCTTCAAGCTTTGCTCTCACTCTTGCCACAAGAAAACTAAAGCTCTATCTTTTATTATGTAAGACAATAATTCAACTATTATTGATAGTCTTATTAATCTTCAGTTACACACATGCAGTATCTAACCTAACATTTATTATATGCAGTACTGAGTTATTGAGAAAGATGCTTCCTCACTCATCTTGACGTGATTTTATTCAATTTTCATAATTCTCAAGTAGACCATCACAGAATCACAGAATCATAGAATCACAGAATATTCAGAGTTGGAAGGGACCTCTAGAGATCATCTAGCCCAACCTTCCCACTCAGGCAGGCACACCTACAGCATGTGGCACAGGATGGCATCCAGGCGGGTTTTGGAGGCCTCCAGAGAAGGAGACTCCACAACCTCCCTGGGCAGCCTGTTCCACTGCTCTGTCACCCTCACAGGAAAGAAGTTCCTCCTCACCTGGAGACGGAACCTCCTGTGTTTCAACTTATACCCATTCCCCCTTGTCCTATCGCTGGCCACCAATGAAAACAGCTTGTCCCCTTCCTCCCTGCATTCTCTCCTCCTGAACTTATACATGTTAATCAGATCCCTCTCAGCCTTCTCTTCTCCAGAGAAAACAGGCCCAGTTCACTCAGTGTCTCCTCATACAAGAGATGTTCCATTCCCTTAATCATCCTGGTTGCTCTTCTCTGGACCCTCTCGAGAAGCTCAATGTCCCTCTTATACTGGGGAGCCCAGAACTGCCCATAGTACTCCAGGTGCGGCCTCAGCAGAAATGAGACCATACTTTTCTGCTCAGAATTTTGACCAGTCACATAAACAGTGCAGTCAATTTATTTGTTTTATAGCAAATCTGTTAAGGCTACAGTTTAAAATTTTGCCTCTGTCAAGCTTCAGGTGTCAGAAGAAGGACGTGCAGCAGTAGTAGAACAGTTCACATAACTCCAGCTGAAGGAAGATGTACCAGTTCTGATCATCCTCAATTCCGCCTGCAAGTTCAGGCATTTTTCAAGTGCCCACTGACTGACATCCAGGGCTGTCTTCAAACTGTGCTGCTGAGGATATGGTAGGCATATCTGGATGATCTCTGGAGATCCTTCATAGTGACACATCCTCCTGGGACCTGCCCAATGACATCCTGCTCCACGGTTGGAAGGAGCTGGCTATGGCACAGAACTTTTAGCTGGAATGCATAAACGTGTTGGAGATGCCCAAGTGACCATGGGAACCTTCAATTCTGCCAAAAACCAAGATTTTAGATCATGCTTGCATCTTTTTAGGGCAAACTGGATGAAAATATGACATTCAGTTGAGATGGTGGCTATATTCAGACTAAAGTATGTCACTTTTGCCAGATTTCCCTTTCCCAGAACATSATTCAGATTGCTCCTTCTTTGACTGCTTATTTCTCATCAGCTCTCCCTTTTATTTATTTATATTTTTTTTCCCTTTTCTCAATGACTTGTGAGCGGTGTTTTCTCTATGGAGTAGATGTGGTGCTGTAACAATCCTACACAGTTATGTAGCTTCACTGTTGGTAGAGAGAATGTTTGTTTTCCTGAATTCTTTAGTCATTTTGCGCAGTGGGTACAGTACCAAATCACTCTGGAGAGCTTCATTGGGAAAGGTTCTACAATTAATCACTATGTAGTTAGTGTCACCTTATTTAGGATTCTCCGGTCATGCTATAAAAGAAGTCACATAATACTGCCCAGATCCTCATACATCATAGTTTCACATAAAAGTTTATCAATTTATTTATTCACACTAATTTAAGAGATGACCAGTATGCTTGATAATGTGGCAACAACTATTCAAGTATTATGCTAAGATAACCATTAAAGCTACAAATTTGGGCTTCAATACTCATAGACCTTTCATATCTATTTCTATATATTTTATGTCAATAGTGCTATAATTTCACTTTATTTATTAATATTATTTATTGACATTTGTAAAAGTACTTGGTGTCTGTTCTTTTCTGTTTGTTTCTATTATTTTTCTTTTTTCTTTTTCCCCAGCACTTTCTACTGCGTAAAACTTGCTTGTGATTTCTGACTTGTAACTCTGTCATTAACACTGATCATGTAGTTAATCCCAATAAGTTTTAAACATTTTATGAGCTGGAAAATGTTCAAGATTAGTCAAGCAAGAAATTATTTTGCCTTCTGTTATCATAATATGAAAAAGGCATAGCATTCAGTTTAATATTATTATGCTTTTTGTGTAGTGTTTCCAACATAAGTACAGAAGACTATTAGGATGTATCAACTTGACTGAACAGATCTCAAAATAAGCAGAAATTCAGAGCTATAGAGACTCTAATAAGTGACGAAGTTTATCTCCATTTAATCTAATTTTATTTTTCTGATGTCTTCTTTTTTACTTTGCTCAATATTTTCTACTGTCTACCTGCACTTATTTTTCCAATTTGTCAACTGCGAAAATTTTGTCGACCATACTGTTCCAAAAGTTATATTACATATATAATATTAAAAGATAAACAAAAAAACTCCTTCCTGCACATCTTTCTCTATACAAAATCATTTTCCTGAAAACTTCAAAATGTTTAATTTTTGGCAAAAGTTTTGTTCTTCTTCAGAAAATGCTAAATTATGAAAGTTTTGTTTCAAAAATTGACCAAAAAGGAGCTGAGATGTGTGTTTGCCTATATATATATATGTATATAAAATACTTTATTATAACATTATAAATATTAATTAAATACTGAAACTCCACTCTTATTCTACATTTGAATATGTAGAAAAAATGGACAATTTGTATTTTTCAAAAAGCAACACATAAATAGAGGCCACAAAACTGCAGAAATTTTCTACCAAATTTTAAGAAGAAATTTATTATTTTGGATATTATGCAATAGCAAAGATATAGGAGGGATTTGAACATTAAAGGTATAACTATAGATTTCATTATCTTTGTAAGAAACCATTGGAAAACATCCTTAACACTATTCCCTGCTCAACAAAATTGGATTTTACTGGTCAGTGAGAGAATTGCCAGGATCCAAGATTTTTTATTTCTTCCAGAATATTAGAAAAGGAATTCTCATCTGGTTTACTGTTTATCAAACTTACTAGATCCACTTAATATCTAAGAAGCAGAATGCTCACTTTGGAACTAGCCAGAGCCCATGACAGATAATGAAAGTACTTTCTGTCTTTCTGAAAGATCCACGCCCCCACACAAGAGCTTATACACGTTATTTAAAATACGATTTATACAAATGAAATCTTATAAATAATATTCAGTAGTCATCTTTATTCTTCACAAGGTTATTCACTGAAAAAGATGGCTTAGAAATATGAGAGACTCCATAGCCTTTAAAAAAACATATTTATGCTTTTACATTAAGGTGCCTATTTGATCATTCTACACTTAGTTTTACTTGTTAAGTCATTCACAAGCTCCATATTAATGAGCACTTAGATATGAGGATGCAATTAATGACAGTTTTGTGTCTAATGAATCAATCAGAATTGCATTTGTATAAATGCAATTTGAAATACTTGGCTTTCATTTTGGCAGATACTCATGGATGACAAAAAGAAGTTAAGTAGTAAGTTCAGCAAAAAGTTTTCTATCTTTCTCTGATGAACTTGCCTTTGAAATTCATTCTGAATGTAATCATTTTAAAGAAAGAGCTATCTTTATAAGCCATGTCCTCTTCACTCCATGTCCTCTTCAGTACAGATTTGTTTGTTTTTTTACATTAATCAGTAAAAATTAATTGATATATATATAATAACAAAATTTTAATACTTGTTTGTTTTAATTTAAATTGATGTTTATACATAATTTTTTTCAAAAAAAATCTAATTCTTTATCTCAACTTGATACACATCTCACAATATTTTACACAATCAAGTATATCAAGTGTAGATAAACATCTACATAGGGCTATCTTTTATGATACAGACAACTATAGCTGGACTGAATTCATCTTTTATTTGCATATTCAGTGGGCTGCATACACAAAGTCCACAGGCTGAATACTCAATGTCCACATTGGCACATTTAGATGCGAGTCACTCAATCAATTTATTCATCTGCAGGCATCCATGTCTGAGAAAAAAAGAAAAAAAATGGAACTCACGTTTTGCATCTCTTGGGCAAGTTCATTAACCAGGAAAACATCATATCCAGCAAGAGTTTAACATAAATCAAAAACTCCTACTGATTATTCCATTGCATTTGACCCTGCGTGCATTTTTTCTTATCACTTATGCACCGTTCAAGACTATCTGTCCTATAATCTCTCTAAGAGAAAATTCTATTAAGTATAAAACTGCTAGCTGATCAGCAAGTGTTTTACTATTCAAAATGAAAGATCATTCTGACAATGTCAAAAAGCAAAGTTTACAAGCTTGATTGTCCTAAATGGTGGGAGGAAAAAAAAAAACAAAAAAAACACACACACAGAAAAACCACAGAAAAAAAAAATAGACTTCCAGACATAGGCAAAACAAAGACACCAAAATAAATATTTAAAACTAGGGATATATGGTCAATGAAGATAGGTTATTGATTACTGTTGCATCTCCATAAGACTGTTCATACACAGTGGACATGTCAATGGTCCCGGGCAACTACAGCCGGTGAGCCTCACCTCCATCCCCGGAAAAGTGATGGAGCAGCTCATCCTGGCTGCTGTCTCCAGACACGCGGAGGAGAAGAAGGTGCTCAGGAGTTGCCAGCATGGATTCACCAAGGGGAAATCGTCCTTGACTTACCTGATCACCTTCTATGAAGGAGTGGCTAGCTGGATAGATGAGGGCAGAGCAGTGGATGTCATCTATCTGGACTTGAGCAAGACTTTTGACACCGTCCCTCACAGCAGCATGCTCCTGGGCAAGCTCCGAAGGTGTGGGATAGATGAGTGCATGGGGAGCTGGATTAGGAATTGGCTCGATGGCAGGGTGCAGAGAGTGGTAGTCAGTGGCACAGAGTCTACTTGGAGACCTGTAGTTAGCGGTGTCCACCAGGGGTCGGTCCTCGGTCCAGTCCTGTTCAATTTACACATTAACGACCTGGATGAAGGGATGGAGTGCTCCCTCAGCATATTTACTGATGATACCAAACTGGGTGGAGTAGCTAATAGCCCTGAGGGCTGTGCTGCCATCTGGACAGACTGGACGACTGGGCGGTGAGAAATCTCATGAAGTTCAATAAGAGCAAGAGCAGAGTCCTGCACTTGGGGAGGAATAACCCCGGACACCAGTACAGATTAGGGGTGGACCTGCTGGAGAGCAACCCCGCAGAGAGGGACCTCAGCGTCATGGTGGATGACAAGATGACTATGTGACAGCAGCAGTGTGCCCTGGTGGCCAAGAAGGGCAACGGGATCCTGGGGTACATTAAGAAGAGCATCTCCAGCAGGTCGAGGGAGGTGATTGTCCCCCTATACACAGCCCTGGTGAGGCCACATCTGGAGCAATGTGTCCAGTTCTGGACTCCCCAGTACAAGAGGGATGTGGAGCTACTGGAGAGAGTCCAGCGCATGGCTACGAGGATGATCAGGGACCTGGAACATCTGCCCTATGAGCAAAGGCTGAGAGAGCTGGGTCTGTTCAGCCTGGAGAAGAGGAGGCTGAGGGGGGACCTGATCAGCGTGTATAAATACCTCAAGGGAGGCAGTGAGGAGGAGGGGGGCGGCCTCTTTTCAGTGGTGGATAATGATAAGATTAGAAGAAACAGTCACAAACTGAGGCACCAAAAGTTCCACAGAAACTTAAGAAAACACTTTTTGACAGTGAGGGTGACAGAGCCCTGGAACAGGCTGCCCAGAGAGGTTGTGGAGTCTCCTTCTTTGGAGATCTTTAAAACCCACTTGGATGGAGCCCTGTGCCTTGTGCTCTAGGTGGTCCTGCGTGAGCAGAGGGATTGGACTAGATCACCTCTGAAGTCCTTTCCAACCTTAAGCATTCTAT
The DNA here is from genome assembly GCF_003342845.1 of Nothoprocta perdicaria. Classification (NCBI taxonomy): domain Eukaryota; kingdom Metazoa; phylum Chordata; class Aves; order Tinamiformes; family Tinamidae; genus Nothoprocta; species Nothoprocta perdicaria. Next base: position 315,414 of record NW_020455657.1, read on the forward strand.
AATTCTATGAATTCACCAAAAGTAGAAAAGTAGGCTCATCATATAGATTTATGGAAATAGAAAATGAATGTTGATTATATTTAGAAAGTAGAATAAGAAAGAATGGAGTAAGATTCTGTGATCATTATATTCTCTCTGTAGCAGTTCATCTTTTCAGTATGTCTTACATTGGAAGCTAAGTTTCTTTCCTCATCTTTATATTGTTTATATATTGATTTCTGTCAATAATTTGCTTGAGTTTTTGTTCTCTAACTTCAAAAATTGGAGATAAAAGGAGTGAGTAAAAACAGCAAACAAATTAACTAAATAACAAAAAAATTCTCTATGTGGAAACTGAATATCTATTTCACAGCAAATAATGATTGCCAAGTTTATTTTTGTTCCAAATAAAAAGATAAAGAATTTTGAAATGTTCCCTGTTCTTGTTAAGTATATATCTTCCTCTGTAGGCATCACAATACTTTTGAATATCCACATATGAAGTGTAAGTATTTTCAGAAATTTGTAGAATAGAACAACTGTTCAACACTTTTGTTTTCTAATGTTATCTAACATGTCAGTAGGCGCATGCACGCTGGCAACAGACATAAGGTCGTTATGGATTTGCTGTAATTCTAGAGATGATGACATTAATTTGTATTTTTGCTCAGGGTAGATTTTGATTAAATACTGTAAGAAATCAATTCTCTTTTACATCAGTAACTAAGCTGATTGTCATTTAGAATGTATACTTAGGACATGATCTAAGACAATAATAAATCAACATATATCTTTCATTTGCATTAGAATGAACTTTGGATCAAATTCCCAGTACTTAATAGCTAAATTCATTTTGTAACTATTCAAAGTGATAAATGAATCCATTCACATCCCTACCATTAATTTTAATTTATTGCTAGCTTTTGATAACAATTTTATTTCACTTTTTGAAGAGATGATGATATCTTTCAAGGTTAGAAAATCTTCACGAGGTCTTCTTAGATTAAACTACTATCTCTTCTCTCTAGATTTTGAAAAGCTGCTGCCTCTTCTTGATCAATCAGCAGATAGATAGCAAATAGCCTCAAATAACTGGAAACTTAACTGGAAACTTACCTGGCAGAAGCAGCTTTAAAATTGGGATGCATGAGCTCTAGGCAGAGGGGTAACAGTACTACCAGCCTGGAGAAAAGTTTATGACATAAGTTTCTGGGAGTATTAAGAACCACAGTGGGAAATATAGGTCATGGCCTACCTCGGACAAGGAACTGTGGTTTAAATTGTAGGACCACTATGTTATTTTTTACTGGATGTCAGGGAAATTAAAATTCTATACTGGAAAGTGCTGAACAACAAGGCTGAATTTGCAGGGAAAATATGCTGACCTCCAGGAATGTAGGGGAAGAGATTCATCTCAAACTAGGAGAACTGAAGGCTACAGTTACTGAAGGTAAAGCTGCTTTTCAATAGTATACGGAGTATGACATTTAAGCATCAATGTTTTTATCAAACACTTCAGTTGCTTTCCTTAGATAATAATGTAGGAAAGCAGCACTACTATGATTTCAAGTTGTGTGAATGGTGAGAGTTTCATGAAACACCAAAATGTTTATTTTGGAAGAGAAATGGCATATACTATACATCAATTTTTAGTGTTCTCTCTAAATAATGTATAACTATGTATTATTTGGTAGCAACTTAAAAGTAAAGATAAGAAAAGCAAAGTTTACTTCATCTAATGATACACTGCATGCTTGTACATTATTTAAAATAAAATAGTTGAATATACTACATTAAGCAATTAATTTTTTTGTCCTTTTTCATTTAGAACATTTCCCTTTTTTATCAATACATGAACTGTAATTTCCTTTTCGGAATTCCCATGTGGTATATCTATTTCAAAATCATGCTTGGTTTTATAATAATTTTATTTTTCTTTGTTTTTTTTTTCTTTTCCATCTTTTCAGATTTTGAATACTAAGCATAATTAAATTGTTTATGCTTCAGATTTGAATTTTAAAGCCTTTTCTTTGCTAAGTTAACATTCTTGAAGCGCAATGTAATAATTAGAATCTCCATATTTTTCAGTTGTATTTTCAGAGCATGCCAATTTTAGATATGTGATATCTAGATATAGATATTTCAGCACTGCTTTCACATATAAATCTCTTGAGTCTCGCAAGATGACTTCTGTCAACCACAGCAAACTGTGTTGCAGTACTATAGAGGGAGACCTTCAACTGAACTTATTGAAAGAAGTAGTTAGATTCCCCCAAGATACCTGATTTTCACTTTCTCAGAAAATGTAATATTTTGGCTGTTTTTGACATCTATGTTCTTGAGACAATGTCAAGTCTTTGTAAGAGAGACTCTAGAGTAGGCAGAGTAAGCAATTTGCATATTTTAATGCAAATTCATCTGAATAGCCTTTGACTGCTTGTAGTTTCAGATAATTGAGACAAGCTCACACAAAAACTAAACCATTCAATTATATTCTCTGTTGGGTAGAAATCTATCACAGATCAGGATTGCTCTCTATTTTAGTGTCTCAAAACCAAGCACTACAAAGAGGAAATTTTCTCTAAAACAGAATAATTTATAAAATCTTATGCTGTCATAATAAACTGGTAGATAATGAAAAATATTAAATTTGCTTCTAATTTTATTTAATATGTCTCAGTTGATAGCATGCTGTCATTATTTACTCAAAACCTACCTATAAAGGATAAGAGCAGGTTTACCAGAAACCCAATGTAGAATTGGTGATTCATAGATTCATATTTAAATCTTCTTACATCTATGAATTTTCAGATTTATTAGACATTACTTTCAGACTGAATATATACAAGTTCTTTTTAGTAGTATGTAATAGCATTGCTGTAGCTTTGACCTAAAGAAAAACTAAAGTTTGTAAAGAGAGGTTATAGCTTTATTAGACTAAAACAACTGTTTATGAAACTAAATATACATATATTGCCAATAATGCTTTTGCTTAACTTGATTATTTGACTTTTTAAGTAGGTTAGAGATAGACAAAACAATATGTGGAGCAGAGGAAGGGATTATGAAGTAGAAAGATTATATATTCCTTTAGCAAGAGTGGGATGAAATCTTTCCCTGTGAAGCATGAGAGGACTAATCAATTGTTCAAGGAAGACTGATTTATACTTGGAATCTAGTGTCTCCATTAAGTTCAGGATTTTAATGACAAGTATTGTCATGAGGTTTAATTTCTTGGTTCATCTCTTCTGAAACAAGTTTGTAAGGTCTGTCCTGAAGATCAGCGCTGAGAGGTCAGAGATGAGTGACTGCAATAATACAGTATTTATCCCTTGGCCACAAGCAAGAATATTCTCAGCTGGGTTTAAGCATCTAGCACTGGAATCATTTGCCTGAACATAGACTGTAATGCCTTTGGAGATATCCTGTATTATCAGAGACGTCATCTTAAAATTAACAGATATGACACAGCACTGAGCTCTGAATAGCTGTAGGTATAATAGAGTATCTGCGAAGGTCTCAGCCAGAAAGTGTTAGACAACATATAACACATTGAATGAAGAATATTACCTCTGAGATGTAAGTAGGTGAATCTAGGATTTTGATGTGTCTGTTATAGAGATAATTGTTGTACTCTCAGAAATGTCTCTCAAGTCTGTGTATCTTGGGATTTTCACTTCTGCTAATGTCCAAGACTTATTGGATAAACAATGCTGTAAATGGTCTGAGTAAGCAGCTGAATGAAGTACTCTCTTACCTTCTTTGAAAAAGTACAGTCTATCATGTGAAAATCCTTCACTAGATCAGTTGTGACATCAGTTTGATAAACCAACTGCGTTGAAAGTTACTACAGTGCTCTGTTGCACATCACCTACAGTTAAATCAATGTCTATCATTTGTTTAATTGCTATATTTAAAATATTTTTGCACCTGTTTCTACTCTCCACATGAGTATTTCATCATCTTCAATCTGTTTGTGAGAGTGTAAGATATTCCAAACAAATTAGGCAAGGGGTTGTGCCTAGATATTTTTTATTGGTGCACTTTTCATTGGAGTATGTGCAAACCCGAAAATAAACTATTTTGCACAGAATTTATAAACATACCTAAAGATTATGGTTTTTCCTAATCACTCCATTTAACAATTGAACAGTAAATACACCGCTGCATCAAATTATTGGCAACTGCCAGAAGAGCAATTTATATCATGTTTGTATTACCACTTTACTCATAAATGATCAATTATCTTAATTATGACTGCAAATGAATTTTTTAAGAACCTTTGGACAACTTTTTTATCTTTCATGTAATTCTAAGGTGAATAGTTAAGGTTTTTCCTTCTGCATTAGTATGTTTTCCTTTTTTTTTCTTTTTTTTTTTTAAAAAGGAAAATAATATTTTGCCATCATTGTTGTTACTAAACTTGGTTTCATCCAAAACTCATACATGCTAGTAAATATATACAGACAAGTAGACAATATGCACTCAAAATAGCAGAATAGAGTTTCATCAAAAAGGAGAGACATTTGTAGAAACAATTATAAACATAAATAAGCCAAATTTATTCAAGTACATTAAAATGAAGTAGCTGAAACAGGATAGACTTGAAGAATTTAACCTCAGCAAATGAGTAGTTTTCCATTATGTTCATTAAATCTTGCAGTATTCTATCGTCATTAAAATAAACATGCATTTATTAAATGAAAATTTAGCACTAAACCGACAAATTCTCACTGCTACTACATTTATTCTCACTTCTACATTTATTCTCACTTCTACATTTGTTTGTACTTTCTGTGGTTCTTACAAAAATGATGAAATGAGTGACTTATGAATCAACAATACATCCATTTACTACTTGCAAATAATGTCTCCCAAACTCCCAGTAATCCCTTATTTTTGATGCTTCATTCTAAAATGCCCTCTAATTTATTTTCAGTACATTTAAGTAATCGAAGAATTTAATTCTAAAATTAAGAATTCTGATACTTGAACATATTAACTGCGAAGATCATAAAAAATTAATTTGCAGAGCTACACAAGATAGTATTTCAATATGAAGGAATTTTGTATGATTCCCTCTCCTAAGTTTTAGCTCATCTAAGTATTACACTGCATGACATTTACTTTAAGCTTCAAATTCACACAATTTTCTCATTTTAAGGCAAGAATCAACTGGTCCAGATGAGTTTTTCAAGCTTTCATGTGAACACAAATGAAACTTAAAACAGCTATTCAATATAATTCCATAATAGAAATATTTATTTATTGAAAGCTTTGTGTACAATAGCAACCTGATGAAGAATTTCAAGCTTGTAGAAAAATCCCAAGCCAGAGAAAATCATCCAAGTTATGGTGTTGGTAGATAAACTAAAACATAAACACATAAATAACAAACATAAATAAACCAAAGTTAGTGGAAAAATAGTAAAATGGGAGTAAATGGGAAGTAAATGGGAAAATAGAAAAGGGGAATAATAGAAGACTAGTCTTCTAAATGAGCTGAGTATATTCTTTTTCATAGGGGCTATTTGGTAAAAGATAATTATTATACCAGAACTTTAGTGGGTTTCTTTCACATCCTCTTGAATCAGCATTTCATCTTCCTGTCTCACTCAACTTGATCACTGGAAAAAATCAGATTTCTCACATAATTTACTAAATTTCATAATACTTGCTTCTTATTTCATTTGTTTTAATATTTTGAATCTATTGATGAACTATATTTTCAGTTTATATGAAACAGTATAACTATTATAATTTATTCTAAAAATATTTCATTAAAATGTAAGCTATCTTTTAAAATGTTATTTTTAGTTTTTCATAAGGAATAATTCAGAGTTTATGCATTTTAATTATTTTAATATAATGTCAGTAAWGAAATGATGCCATTTTCTTTTCCAAATTGAGTGTGATGTTTGGTATCTGTTTTAATCATTGCTAGCTTTCTGTCATTTTATGTTATATTCTGCCTTTTCAAAGGGAACACCTAGGCAACCAGGAATGACTGTCTCTATCTGACTTTTTCTTACTGCTATAATTGAACAAACATAACTCTGTAGAAAAAGATTAGCTCTTCTATTGGATCAGTTAATGTTGCTGAACTGGGGGAACCTCCTGGAGTGAATGGAAGAGCATTCAAGCATATAGAAGCAGATATGAAAAGCAGCAGGAAATCCTCAGCAAGACAGCGAGTGGGAAATGCAAAAAGGAATGGCCTGACCTGAGAGATGATGGGAGGCTTGTGGGCTCTGGAAGAAACTGAGTATCTTGTTTGAGAAAACCACCAAAGTGACAGAAAAAGAACAAAGTATGGGTAAGAAGGGGATATAGTTACTTCTCCAGAAAACTTTATAATTCTTTTCAACAGTTGTGCTTTTTCCCTTTTAAAAATACATATTTTAATATTGTAATTAAATATATGTATAGAATTTACAAAGTCATTTTGAAGGGTTTATTATTTCAGTAATAAAAAGATGCAAAAGAACTCAAAGTCTTGATTAACTCAGTATTTCCTTTCAGGGACACATTTTATTCTGCTGTTAAGATAGCTCAAAAATAATTTTTATAAAAAATTGTTAACATTACATCATCTTCTCATGATAACATGGCAATTTCAATAAAGTAAGGGAGTAAATACATTTTAATATGATTAACAGTAGAGTACAGAATCACAGAATCACAGAATCACAGAATRKKYAAGGTTGKAAGGGACCTCTAGAGATCATCTAGTCCAACCTAGGACTGAGCGGGAGCTCAAGCAGGGACACCTAGAGCATGTGGCACAGGGTGGCATCCAGGCGGGTTGGGAAGATATCCAGAGAAGGAGACTCCACAACCTCCCTGGGCAGCCTGTTCCAGTGCTCTGTCACCCTCACAGTAAAGAAGTTCCTCCTCACCTGGAGATGGAACTTTCCTGTGTTGCAAATTACACTCATTACCCCTTGTCCTGTCACTGGCCACCACTGAGAGGATCTTGGCCCCTTCCTCCATACATACCCCCTTCATGTACTTGTACATATTAATCAGATCCTCTCTCAGCCTTCTCTTATTAACCAGATCCTCTCTCAGCCTTCTCTTCTCCAGAGAAAATAGACCCAACTCACTCAGTCTCTCCTCATACGAGCGATGTTCCAGTCCCCTAATCATCTTAGTTGCCTTCTGCTGGACCCTCTCTAGGAGCTCCACATCCCTCTTACACCGAGGAGCCCAGAACTGCCCATAGTACTCCAGGTGTGGCCTCACCAGAACTGAGGAGAGGGCCAGGATCACCTACCTCGACCTATTGGCAACACTCCTCCTCATGCAGGCCAGGATCCCATTGGCCTTCTTGGCCACAAAGGCACACTGCTCACTCATCGTTAACCTGGTGTCCACCAGGACTCCCAGGTCCCTCTCCGTGGAGCTGCTTTCCAGCAGATCAGCCCCTATTCTACACTGATGCTTGGGGTTATTCCTCCCCAGGTGCAGGACCCTGCACTTGTCCTTATTGAACCTCAGGAGGTTCCTCTCTGCCCAACTCTTCATACGGCCTGTCCAGGTCCCTCTGAATGGCAGCACAGTCCTCCGGAGTGTCGGCCACTCCTCCCAGCTTGGTATCGTCTGCAAACTTGTTCAGGGTGCACTCAGTGCCCTCGTCCAGATCATTGATGAACAAGTTGAAGAGCACCGGGCCCAGTTCTGACCCCTGGGGGACACCACTGGCTACAGGCCTCCAACTGGACTCAGTCCCATTTATAACCAACCTCTGAGTTCTGTCATCCAGCCAGTTCTCGATCCACCTCACTGTGCACTTTCCCAGACCACACTTCCACAGCTTCCCTATGCAGATATTATGGGAAATGGTGTTGAGAGCCTTGCTGAAATCAAGGTAGACAACATCCATGGCTCTCCCCTCATCTGTCCAGCCAGTCATCCCACCGTAGAAGGCTATTAGGTTCATCAGACATGATTTCCCCTTCGAGAATCCATTCTGACTACTCCTGATCACTGATTAGGTAATCAATAGTTTAAGGAAAAGTCTGTAATTTATTTTGCTAAAATAAATTTACTAAGACTTGGAAAAATTGCTCTCTCTCTGAGAGATGTTTGACATATTCTCTCTGAGTATGTTTGACATACTCCATTCAGTACTGCAGGTCTGTTTTTCTTTGGTAGTTTTTCCTGTTTCCAGATCTTTTGGATGTCCTTACCTGTATGCATCCTCATTTCAAAGCATCTCTACACATGACTACTGCTCCCAACATCTCTTATCTGCATGATTTCACACTCACTACTCCTATAACAAAAAACAATAAGGCACCTAGAATTTTAGATCGCAAAGGCTGTATCTATTCTAAAGGTGCAGCTGATACAGGAGCATCCAGGCACCTCCAGGCCAGGGGAAATAGTTGGCACATGAGTATGCTATTTAAAACTCAGAAACATCTACAGTATGTCTATGCAGCATCGGGAACTCTGCCCAGCAGCCCTGTACACTCCAGTGCTGATTTTGCTGATGGCTTATATAGAACACAACACTCTCTGGACCAGTCTTAGGAGAGAGAAAAGGTCCAATGGAACCAAATCTGGCCAAGGGAATCAAATCCAACCATAGTAGAGCAGAGTCCATACATAGGATGCTTTTTTACTCTATGATTCTGTTTCTCAAAGAAACGTTTAGTCACAACAGGCTAATGGGAACTTGGCCTGAATGCAAAAGAGGGATAAGAAGGCCAAATTTAATTAATTTTATTTTCTGTAAAAAGAAAAAAAAAGGTCTATGTAAGTCTTTTTCAAAATATTGCTTGTGACTTGCATTATTCACTGTCAGACTTGCATATTATTTTAAAAAAATTCTCTTAAGTGAGGTTCTATTTCATAAAAAGATCCCCAATTGTATTTACCTTCACTTGTCACTCATCTTCTTTAGGAATGCATAACTCAAATGATTCGGTGTTTGTTTTTGTGAGTGAATGAGCTGATCATGTAAATGTATACCTAAAATGTATGGAAAGGATGAGATATAAAGGTTGTGAGCAAATACTTTCTCAGAACAGCTCCACTGCCTGACCTGACACTTCTCTAATAGTTCATCCTTTCTATTTCTTTGGTAGTGGCTGACATTCTTGACTAGCTTTCTGATTGTAGTGCTTTTACAAAAATAGGAAATAATAAAGCAGACACCAAATTAAATGTCATCTGTGACCTCAAATCTAATTAAGTCATTTAATTAATTTACAGAAGTGTCATTGCTGCGCTCATAATTTCGGAGCATAAAAGACAGAAGATATTTAGGCTTCAAGTAGGGGAATAATATTCTAATCCAAATTCAAAATACTACACACTATCAAGTATATCATGGAGTTCAGTTTTTGTTCTAATTCAAATACTGTTTTAATTATTTAGATGCTGCAAAACTTTTTATTAAGAATATACTTGTACAAATTCTGAGACATCTCTGAAAGTTTTTAGGAATTATATTAATAAAGCAGTTTTTTTCATATCATATGCTCTCTCAGGAACATGGTATTTAATTTAATATCCATGCCAACAGTCTACATACGCTAACACTTTATTCTGTCTTATGTAAATGAATTTACCAAGTCTGCTCTAAATCCTAAAATGTTTTAGACTGTTATCCCTGATATTTCCCTGAATTGCAACCTGAAAACCTATCTACAGTCCCTATTCTCATAGCAGTAGAGTAGTTTTGGCTAGCCCCACTCTAATGGCAATTTCTTAGATTTTTTTTTTCTCTTAGTAGTTGTTAGTGACACTAAAATTCCTGATAGTATTTAAAATACCAGCTTAAAATTCTAACATTAAGGATTTTAATATTTTCCTTAGGTTGCCATCTGCAAACTCATCAGAGGGAAGGAAATCTGATAAAAGACTTCTGACTGTGATAAATGCCATTTTGATTAAAATAGTTAGAGCTTAATGTGATGAACTAATCTGTCTTCAACAGGGTCATAATGTTGTCCTGTTTCTGGTGCTATGCACTAGGTAGATGCTTATGATTTTCAAATTTCGGTAAAAAGATTGCGCTCTCATCCTCTATTGCATGCCTTTATTTCTTTAACATGTCAAGGTTCACGTTCTTGCTTTTAAATCTGTTCAATATTAAGAAGCTGTCATTGCTCATTTTTAAATCTCAATTTCAAATGTACTAATGTCAGATTTAGGAATTTGGCTATTCTTTTTACTGCTAAAGTGTTCATGAAAATATTTATATGTAGTTTACTTTTAGTTATTCATGAATGACAGCTGTGCTTTAAGATATGCTCATTTCTGTTTTTTAATCTATATGTTTTTTTTTTTCCATTAACAACAGCTAAGCAAATCACTTAGCTGAACTTTTAGTTTTGTCTCTTTTTTGCCTTTTTTTCTCTTAAAATTAATTCCACTGTACATGAGGTATTCAGTTCTGACAGCACTATTTTCAAATTAAAAACGACTTTACAGATTTTTTCCCCCGATGGCCAATTGTATAGTTTATATCTATCCAGATGGGAGTTACCATAAATTACTTCTTAATTGCTTCTTCCTAAATGCATTTCTACTTACTTATTGTTTTGCCATCTACATGTTAGATTAGAGTGCCATCCACTTAGAATGATAGTTGGACCCTCTTCTGGCTTGATCCTTTTATATCAAGTTAGTATTCTTGCTCCTACTTTCAGGTCTCTCTAGAATTCTATTTCTACTTATGTCACTGAGAATGTCTAACCGATTAGCAGTATTACATTAAATAAAGGCAATTGTCCTCTGCAGTATTTAAATTTTAATTTTGTTTTACATATTATAAAGAAGGCCCAGTGTCTGAAATTAGTCTATTTTTTTTCTAATGATGTCAGTTGAACAAACATTTTTTCCTAGCCTCACACCTTATCATCACTGATTTTCTTCTTTATGTCTTTTCAATATCTTGTATCTATTAAATCCAACTTGTTACTTTTCTGTTTTTGATAATTTCCTTTTTCTATGTAACATGTTCATAATATTATCATCGGCAAACTTGCTGAGGGAGCACTCCAGAGGGACCTGGACAGACTGGACGACTGGGCGGCAAGAAATCTCATGAAGTTCAATAAGAGCAAGTGCAGGGTCCTGCACTTGGGGAGGAATAACCCCGGACACCAGTACAGATTAGGGGTCGACCTGCTGGAGAGCAACCCCGCAGAGAGGGACCTGGGCATCATGGTGGATGACAAGATGACTATGTGACAGCAGCAGTGTGCCCTGGTGGCCAAGAAGGCCAACAGGATCCTGGGGTGCATTAAGAAGAGCGTCTCCAGCAGGTCGAGGGAGGTGATTGTCCCCCTATACACAGCCCTGGTGAGGCCACATCTGGAGCAATGTGTCCAGTTCTGGGCTCCCCAGTACAAGAGGGATGTGGAGCTGCTGGAGAGAGTCCAGCACAGGGCTACGAGGATGATCAGGGACCTGGAACATCTGCCCTGTGAGCAAAGGCTGAGAGAGCTGGGCCTGTTCAGCCTAGAGAAGAGAAGGCTGAGAGGGGGACCTGATCAGTGTCTATAAATACCTCAAGGGAGGCAGTGAGGAGGAGGGGGCTGGCCTCTTTTCAGTGGTGGCCAGCGATAGGACTAGAGGAAACGGCCACAAGCTGAGGCACCAAAAATTCCACAGGAACTTGAGAAAACACTTATTGACAGTGAGGTTGACAGAGCCCTGGAGCTGCCCAGAGAGGCTGTGGAGTCTCCTTCTTTGGAGATCTTTAAAACCCACTTGGACGCAGCCCTGTGCCATGTGCTCTAGGTGACCCTGTGTGAGCAGGGGGGTTGGACTAGATGACCTCTGAGGTCCCTTCCAACCTTAAGCATTCTATAATTCTATGATTCTATGATTATAATGTCTTTAAAGGAAAGGTGTTTAGCACTTTATTAATTTATGTTATTTTGCAATAAGTCTAAACTTGTCATTTAGAAGTTTAATATAYAAAAGCAGCAGAAGGAGAAGCAATATATAAAATATATAAAATATATAACATCTTTGAGAATTTAGTGTTCATTGTCTATTATTTCTTGGATTTAGAACTACCGCAGTCTAGATGCTAATGTCTTGAAGCAAGGCTTTATGCTTGCCTTTAAAAGAACTTTTCAACAACTGGAGGCTAAATATGAATCTAAATATTTCCAGATTACCACTATCTACTTAATATTCTGAGTTCAACTCAAAAGCATTTCAAATATTGTTATTAGCACATTTCTAGATAAGAGTGAGTGCTTTGCATAGCTGATGGTAAAAAATACGGATTAGTTTTTCACTGCTTTTATTATGGCCATTTATACTTCTTTCTGTTTGCATAGACTTTTTCCTGTTTGTTCTTATAAACCCAACACAACACAGACAAGAAAACTTTTAATATCTTATTTCTCTCAGGAATTCTGTCTTATCTTCATCCATTTTGGGAAAGCACTACTGATGTAACCTTCAGCATCTCAAAATACCTGCTTAGACTATGTCATGCAGAATTGACTGACTTCCCACAACAGTGATGAAAGATAGTAGCTAGGACAGTATCTGAGTTGGACAAGAAATTGTAGCATCACTGTGTACAATCTGTATCTGTGATTATCCTACTATTTAGGGGACTTTGTTCTGTTCATTTTCTCTCTTTTTAAAACTGAAGAGAAAATGAGAATACATCAGTTGAACAAAAGTATCAGCTCTGAGAAGTTCTCAGCTGTGAGAATGGGAATATATCTGTTGAACAAAAGTATCAGCTCTGAAAAGTTCTCAGCTCTGCGAAACAGTAAATAGTTAAAAGATGAAGTAGGTGATAGCCTCAACATAAAATTCAAGGGGATCCTGCTCAACTGCAGCAGACATGTCCCTGATTAAAGTCTCTAGATATGTTATTTATGTTGGTTACTCTCTATCAAGGAAGATATCCTTAGAGATACTTAGAGATCTCAGCAGAACCAAGTTAAATATTTGTGAAAGATTTTTGTAACACATGTTATAGATGTGCCGTTCTTACTCAGTACATTAGACCAGGTGGTGAGCGAAGAGGTGAGAAAAAGCTGACCTGCTAATAAAAATATGTATTTGCATTTACCCTGACTCAGGGAAAACATAAAGTGAATTAGAGCAGTTTGTTGGAGAGAATGCAAAGTGAGGGTTTCTTTTTGGTAGTTAATTTAACATTGTAACAATCTTGGTTTATGGATGACATATTCTGACACTCTTGTGTTCTGAAGTATCATCATCACTAACATAAATAGCATTCACTGTTACTTTATGTGTTGCTTCGCCCACCACATCACAAACTGTAAAGGGGCTTTAAGTATCCCTTCAATCACCTAGTTCAACCAGCAAGTGACAGTGACCTGCAATTGGTGTGCAACGTAGACTGCTCAACTAATGAATACTTTTGAAAAGTTTCTGTCTGACTTTCTGAAAACTGAAAAACTCAATCAACAAGCTTATCCTTAGGCTAATTTCAAATCTGAAAGGAAAATAGTATTTGAAATTATGAAGTGCTTTGAAGACAGGAAAAATAACTTTTTTTTTTTTTTTTAATTTCCCCTGAACTTTTTGGAAGTTTTAATCTGAGTCCCCAAAAGTTTCTGAGATGAACTAGACCAGACCAATTAGATGAACTGTGAGTTAAAATAATAGGATATATTAGGATGGAACAGTTATCCTCGTCAGCCACCTAGATTAGCTTCTACTGAGCCCTATTTTACCATTGCTTTAATGAGGATTTGGCTGAAAATGAAGTCATGGATTCATAGATATTTATGAGAATTCTTTTCCCACTGGTCATTTGCAGCACTGAAGATAATGAAATACATGTGAAGAAACTTGTGTTTAAGAACTTTCTCATTCTAGATATTCAGAGTGGTATTTCACTGCAATGAAGTTCCACCAGATCTCCCAGTGGAAGCCCTCATCTTCTGCATAAAAATAAAATAATGATTGCATTTGATATGTTGATACTTTGGGAGAATTGCTGCTGTAGGCATTAATACTTGGAAGCTAGCTAGTTATGAAAGTTATGTGAATTGAGTCCTACTCTGCATAGTTAGCTTAGAATTCCTGTGTAATTTATTTCAATGATTTTTTTTTTTTTGAAATATATTTTCATATGGAGAACTGCAAATATTCGTATTTGTTACAGATACAATTGCATAAATTTTCTGTTATGAATTATTTCCTACAGCAAAATATAATCTAAATGAATCTTCAAGAGTAAGAAGGAAAATATTTTACTTGTTCAGCTACTGTATAAATTATATTATTCGTCTCTTTAAACATAAATCTTGCTTAGTACTCCATCCTTTCTCCTCTCTATTTAGACATCTAGAGAATGCAATCAAATATCTGATAATTTTTTCATGATTGTAGAGGTTATATGGCAATATTTCAAATATGTTAAAATTCTCAAAATCGGATACAGAGTTTGAGACAACTGCCTCATTTTCTTTCTCTTTAGATAATATGTTTTAATAGAGTGTTTTACAAGGCAGCAGTGTATTAAATTGCTCAGTGTGGATAAATTTCATGCCATGAAACCAGCTCTGTGTTTCCCTAACTGATCATTTTGATGAATCCCCTGTCTCTTAGCAATTTCAGATAAAATCCGCTTTATAAAGAGAATCTGATGTAATTAGCACAGAAGGAAATGATACTGAGAGTGCACATTTTCAAGTGGGAAGTTTCTCAGAATCTATACATACTAATTTAATAGTCAGACCTTAATGCTAAGAAATGCCAAAGCCTGTGCTTACAGGCAAGCCTTGTTATCCTTAGTTTATACAAATATTTGACTTGATCATGTGAGAACATCATAGTTGTTCTAACATTTTGTTTGTTTTGCCAAAACTAACTGTATGAAGGCTTATGAAATAAATGTGTTAATTTGGAAAAAAAAAAAAAGAGAGAAAAAAAGTACAGCAAGAAGAAGCATAGAGACTTTGGGCTAGAGTAGTGAACTAGGAAATATGTATAGAGACTCGGATATGTGATTTCAGAAAATATTAGGAGTACAAGGTACATAACAGAACTGTCAACATTAGTTTCCCACATGTCAACCTATGGAGCAGGACTATATTAAGGTGTTTTTATGTTACTATTTGTCTGCACTTTCTCATCTCTTCTCACCTCTGCCCCATCTTGCCTGTGGTCTGTTATAATTCTTTAACCAGACTGCCACAATTTCTCATTGTCACAAGGCTGGGAAAGTTGCTCTGCTGACACCTAACACTTTTGGCAGACTGGCAGTTTTGGCAGACTGCTATCAAGCTAGGCATAAGAATAGTCACTCTAAAGAAATGGGCATAAATAAATAAGTTAAAGTAGTAGAAATAAATTAAGAAGACAGTGATGTTGTCAGCATCAGTTCTTTGTGTTCTGTGCAAAGAGAATATTTTGAAGGAAAAAATAGGAATTTCTGGGTAGGAGTTATTTATGTAAACTCTCATTACAGTAATAGGAGAGCTAATTAATATATATAATCATATCTGACCTAGTACAGGCTTATAAATACTACTTTAGGGTGAACTGATCATTCTGTGATTCTGTAAAAAGCACTTATATATTTACGTGGCCTATACTAGATATGTTCTTTGATTATATTTGGATGACATATAGTTATACCACTTCATGAAAGATAAAGCGATACAAATCTTGTCGAAAATAGCAGAGAGCTCCTAGGAAAAAAAAAAAAAAAAAAAAAAAAAAAAGAGAGAGATGTGAGGTGCTAAGTAATGGTAAAGAAAGTGAAATGTATCAGTTCATTTTCTGTGTTAGGAAGAAAAAGTGTAGTTAATGATACAAAGTGCCCACTACAAAGAGTGTGTCATACTCTTCAGTGATTCAGATTACTTCTGACTTAATCCCATCAATTTTTAACGTTTTGCAAAGCAGAAACAGTTTCCAACTATTCCTCCACCACAGCAGAAGAAATACAGAATTGCTTGGGATTGCTTCCAATGGAGGGGGAGAATTCATGCTGTGAACCTAAAAAAAAGGAAAAAAAAAAAAAAAAGGACAATAGCCTCTTTTTGTAAGTTCCAGATAAATTCCTGCACCAAAGGGCTTCTAGAAGGGAAAACTGATGATCTTCTTTCATGTACCAGAGTTACATGTACAGAGTTACATGTAGAAAAGGCTGTTATTTTCAGCTTTAGTCCTCCAGCATAGGCATCCCAAACACCTCCATGTTTATCCTGCTTTGGAAAGATGCACAGAAAATATAAATCAACATGACATTTCTTAATATGTTTTGGATTTATCTAGGAAATGAATGGAAGGGGAAAGTCTGTTTCAGAATGAAGTGATTTCAATTCACAATCCTTGTTTCCTAGGCTAGTATGCACCTGTATCCCAGCAGTATCACCTGCAAAGATAAAGGCCTCACATGATACTTTCTGCAGAAGATGGTCCAATGTGAAGAATGTAGTACTTATCATGGAGCTGGATATTGAGCTCAATCTAGACAGAGGGAGAATGAAAGGGATTTAATCCTCTAGTCTACTAAGAAGAAAGGAAGCAGCCATGATTCAGTGCCTATGCTAGAAGTAACTAGCTGCACTCAGAAGTAGTAAAGAGCATATGAAATAACATACTCTATGTTCCTTTCTTTTAGTTTCAAAAGAGAGAAGTTTTGTTTGTTTTTCTGCAGATGATGTAATGTTCAGAATCATAAGTGGAAGTGCAGCTATATGTTTTTTCCCAGATAATCCTCACATTGTACACTTAACGTTGGCTAGCTATTCTAAGCTATCTGCTAAATAAATAAATAAATAAATACGGATGGCCTAAAATGTTCTAAGTTCTAAGATGTTTGAGAACCTAAGATTCTTAAACAGCTAATTCAAAAAAAAAAAAAAAAAATGCTGCTTCTAAATTACTTTGTCAATGTGTTTACTACCTCTGGCTGCTGTCATTTCAGCTGCATATGCATACACTCAGGAGCTAAGTGTTCAGGATCCTTGGTTTATTTCTGGGCTACTGCTCTTCCAATGCTCTTCCAACAGAGGTTACATCACAGATCTTGTCTTGGCTGAGCTCCTTCTGGCAGAGACACAAATGCTTGGCTTATTACTCAGGTTATCAGAATCTTGTAAGGCTGAACACCTGCTTTGCAGTTATTTGTAACTCCTGAATTTGATATATAGAACTATCAAGAAGACTCTTATTCACACTCATACCTCTTGAAAATAACTGTAATTTGAGAGAGTGTTCCCAGACAAAAGTAAGGGCACTTCAGCAAATTTACTCCCTTCTCTTACTCCCTGTACTCTATGCTACAGCATAATGTAGACTTACATTCAGTTTTATGGTTCTTTGATAGTAATAATGAAATCATGAGTTGGAAAATTATGTAATATAAGATAAACTGTGGATGATTCAAAACCGGATGGAATGGTTGACACTCCAAATAACTGAGCTGCCATACAGAGAGACCTTGACAGGTTAGACAGTTGGGCCAAGAGAAACCTCATGAGCTTCATCAAGAACACATGCAGGGCCCTGCACCTGGGTAGGAAAAAGCCCAGGCATTAGGATAGTTTAGGAGCTGACCTGCCGGAAAGCAGCTCTGCAGAGAGGGATTTGGGAGTTCTGATTGACAACAAGCTAACCGTGAGCTAGCAGTGTGCTCTCGTGGCCAAGAAGGCAAATGGGATCTTGACCTGCATTAGGGGAGGAGTGTTGCCAGCACATCGAGGGATGTGATCCTGCTCCCTCCTCAGTTCTGGTGAGGCCACATCTGGAGTACTGGGTGCAGTTCTGGGCTCCTCAGTATAAGAAGGATGTGGAGCTTCTAGAGAGGGTCCAGCACAGGGCCCGAAGGGTGATCTGGAACATCTGCCTGGAACATCCGCCATATGAGAAAAGGCTGAGAGAACTGGGCCTGTTTAGCCTGAAAAAGAAAAGGCTGAGAGGGAATCCAAAAGTTCTGCAGGGCTCTCCAGGGAGGTTATGGAGGCTCCTTCTCTGGAGATCTTCAAAACCTGCTTGGATGTAATCCTGCACATGCACAGGTGACCATCTGTGTGTAGCGGGGTTGAACTAGATGATCTCTAGAGGTCCCTTCCAATCTTAAGGATTCTATGATTCACTAAATTTTATATAATTGTAACACAAAGAAACTCTCTGCTCTTATCTTTGTTACTTCAAACAGTATTGATCAAATAGGCAAAGACATTGAAGAGAGAGCTCAAAAGAAATTGAATGTCCTTCATCTTCAGCTTAGAAAATCTCTAGAATAATTCTCATACTACATTTTAAAATATTTAACACCCCTCTRTTATTTTTTTGTAATGTTTCACTGATCATATTGTCTTTTTTAAATTAAGAAAATATTGTATATTTTTGAATTAAAAGCTCTCTGGAATACTTAATTATAAAAAAAGGCATTGCAATTTCATTGTTTTAAATCACCTTTCTGAGGTAATTTTTTATTATCTTTCTAAGAAAATGCATCTAACGATGCATCTTTATTTTTAGAAGGCAGTATTCCAAGAGAAAGAGAACAGCTAGATTTCTAAATACTATTGAAAGCTGCCAGCTGTGAATTTTCTAGCAAGTGGTTTTAAAATATTATATGTTTTTCAAATTCTTCTAGATTATGTGACTCTTGCTGAAAGCTCTATTTCTTATTTTTGTGATACATTTCTAAGAGTTTCCTGAACTGTCTAAAAAACTTCAACTGTTCTGGGATTCTGTAAAAGTTGAGCTTTTATTTATCCACTTTTTAATGCTTCTTTCCTAATCCTATCTTTTCCACATACTCATTAGTGACTGGATTCTATTTCATGTTTATTTATCACCTATTCCTTGCTTTGTATGAAAAGAAAATCTACAGAACTCACAACAACTACATTTTGTTTTGTGTAATTTTTATTCCCACATTCTTTTCAACTAGCTGTGAGTAACTTGCAATGGTACACAATCAAAACCAGTCTATATGCGTCCCTGTACCATGTGCTCTACTTGTTCCTGCCTGAGCAGGGGGATTGGACTAGATGATCCCTAGAGATCCTTTCCTATCTCTGTGATTCTGTGATCTCCTTTAAGATCATTCTGTGATTCTGTGATCTCCTTTAAGAGACTGCAGCTATGACTTTTTTTTTTTTTATAAAGTGCAGTTTGTTACACAGTATAGTACAGATGTTATATAGTATATATGGTTTTGTTTTTCTTTTTTCCTTGTTTATTTGTCTTTTTTAATATAGTGATATGTTCTTGATATTTGATTTTCTCTTTCTTTATAGTTTATACAATTTAGAAACATAAAAAACCGGCATACTGCCTTCAATGAAAACACATTCTAAGCGCATAATGTATGTAGTGAAAGCAAAATGTATCTTTTGGGTCTTTCTCCACCCTAAGAATGACAATGAGCTCAGAAAATAGTAAAGATATGAAAATAATTTTGTAAAGTGAGAACCTGATGAGGAATRTTATGACTATTTTAATTATTTCTAAATTTTATTCAGTTTCATGACCTTTGGAATAGAAGCATGATACTCTTCCTTTAATGGACAATAATAGACATTAGAACAGTTCTATCACAGAATCACAGAATATTCAAGGTTGGAAGGGACCTCTAGAGATCCCTTCTAGTCCAACCTTCCCACTCAAGCAGAGACACATAGAGCATGTGGCACAGGGTGGCATCCAGGCGGGTTTTGAAGACCTCCAGAGAAGGAGACTCCACAACCTCCCTGGGCAGCCTGTTCCAGTGCTCTGTTACTCCTTAATCATGATCTGTGTCTGCTATTAGAAATGCTGAACAAATGAACTTGCAATAAGCACTACTGCAACTGAGTTGTCCCTGGGTTAGAAACAAGCCAATTTATTATGTGCTATAGTTTATTATAACTAAAATTATTCATTATCTTATTTTTTATTTTTATTTTTTAAGAAAATGGAGACCATGACTAGATGGCCTTCCTTTGGGAAATTTGGGGAAAAAATAAGTTTTCAAACTCTTTTGAAGTGTTTGAAACTTTCCAATAACCAAGGAGAACTTGTTTTCATTTAAAGAATAATTTATGGATAGGTATTGACAGACTTTAGCTGTGTTATTATAAAAATAATATTGAAATTGTCAAGTTGTGTTCCAAATAGTTTTTCTATATATTTTCCTGTGGCCATGAGGACTTTTGTTAATGTTTGTAAGAATTTGCTTTAGAGCCTTTAGAAATTACGGAAATAGGTGCTAAATAAGAAAGTTGAAACCTCTCATGTGTTTACAGCTAAGCATACACTTAAATATCGTGTTTGTTGCTGCTGCTACTGCTATTGTTCATTTACTTTTTTCCACATTCTGGAATTTGCATGAAACAACAAGTGGATACATCTAACAAGACAGAGAGAGAATAATACTGAAATACTGAAAATAAATCTCAAGAGAAAATTATTGTTGAATTGAAAATTGAATGGAAAATTGCTCCAGTTGAAAATTACAGTTTTTGTGTATGTCACTTAAAACAAGAACTTGTAGAATTTAATTTGAGGTGACATGATTCCTGCAAATTTTTCATTTGTTCGTTTGATTATTTTCAAAATATAGAGAAATAATTTTTTTTATTTTGCTTTCAAATACTTTATATTTTATTTATATTATTTCCTCACGTTCCCTAAAGTCTGAATTTTTAAGAGCCCTATTCAAGTTGGAAAAAGGCTATCCTAAAGAATTTATCAAACAACATTTATTTATTTATTTATTTGAAATTATTAGACTATTCTTTGTAGCTTTGTATCAAAAAAGCTTCCATACATTTGACAAACATTCTAGTTTATTTCAGGACTATCAATATACTTGAGGAACTTCATTAATCTTATAAATCTTAATAAATTTGTTTAGTTTCACATTCTCAACAAATAAAACAGACATGAAAAGACAGTGAAGTAAGAAGTTATTTATTTATTTCTCATTGATATGAACATCTCATTTTTTGTTTTATTTTAAAGTAGTCATGTTGATGAGACAGAGACTACATGATGTGACTAATAGGTGCTGTTTGATGACTCATGCTTCATTGGAAATTACTATAACAGTGTAAAATAGTGCTTAGGATAATGAAAATATGCAGCAGAAAGGAAATAGGAAAAAGAAAACACATGAAAAGTGACAAAATGAGGAAACAGCAGAGTTAAAAGATAAAGATTCAGATTAGCAGAGTTTTTTGTAAAATTTATCTTATAAAAATTATAAAAATGAAAAATATCTTATAGAAATTATTTGCAATCTCAAATATGCTTAGGGTTTCAAAGACATTTGAATTGCAGTAAAAGCAGTAAACCTGTGTTGCTAGTGATGTAATATTGCTAGTTATTTCCAACTGAGTGGGCTCTGCATATTTAAGATTAGGAGAGAGAATGTGGTCTGCTCGGTGACAAGGATCTGAAGAGATTTTTTGTTCTGATGCTTTCAGAATGTACTCTGCAGCCTTAATAAGAATCAAGATGAGAAAGCTTCTCACTATTTAACATGTCTTATATTTTACATTTTAATTAAGTAGCTTAAATTAGTAATATTTCTCAAAAAGTTATTGTAAATTGCCTTCAAAATCTTATAGAATGAAGGCTGAATGGAACATTTCCCCTTTGAGGAAAGGCTGACAGTACTAGGACTGTTCAGCCTGTAGAGGAAACACAGAGAGATGATCTTATCAGTGTATATCTTAAGGGAGGATGGTAAAAGAATGAGGCCAGGTTATTTTCTGTGGTGACTAGCAACAACCTAAGAGGGAAGTAGTACAAACTAAAGCATAGGAAGTTCCATCTGTGTAGGAAGGAAAGCTTCTTTACTCTGAGGATGACAGAGCACTGGAACAGGTTGCCCAGGGAGACTGTGGAGTTGTCTTCTCTGGAGATATCCAAAATCTGCCTGAACTCATTCCTGTGCAACATGCCTGTGCAGAAGGCTGGACTAGAAGATCTTCAAAGTTCCCTTCCAACTCTACAATTCTGTGATTCTGTATCTGACTTTGCAAAAAGTTAAAATAATGCAGTTTCAGGCAAACTGCAAAATTATAAAAAATGTTACAGCACCAAATGTCTTCAAGTGAAAAGGAATGCCAATATACGGGTCACCAGACACATCATTTAAGAGATCACAGCGTGTTTGATTCACTATGATGGAAACTTAAGATTGAACCTAATTGATCAAACATAGATGTGTTGTTGCTTTAAAATTAATAGAAAAAAAAACATATATATAATCCATGTTATCTAATTTTGAACATTCTTGCCTGAATTATTCTCCTTCCTAGAAAAAAAAAAGTCTTTTCCCACTGACTGGAGGTGATCTCCATGACTAACTCCTGTGCTCATCTACGCTGGAGGTGACTTTAGCTGACCGGAGCATGTGAGAAATGGAAGACCAAATAATAGGTCCAGGCCACACTTCAAGAACTTGATAGAGAGAAATACTATCTTGAGTACCTGTTTATACACCTACCTGACAATTTCTTCACCAAAAGGACAGCTTACCCTCCCAGAATTTTTCTGGGAACAATTTATCAAACTAGTTTCTGGTATCCTGATCTTTGAGAAGATTTGCTTTCTGCAAAATGGCAAGAATAAAATAAAAGCAAAAGGCCATACCCAAACATTCTTTTTCCAACCAGCGCTTAAATGAATTATGTTCACATGATATCACACAACAGTCCCAATAAGCATAGCTAACTGTTATTTATTTAAGCAGTTAAGAAGAATATTTCTTATCATTATATGAGGAAAAGAAGCAGTCATTACAATCTGCTATATTTTGAAAATATCCATTACATACAGTGAAATAGATGGCATTAATGGTGAACATTAAAGAGATTTACCAGTTTTGATGCCTAAGAGATACTGATTTAACAACTTCTTAAGATTCTAGGATGATAGGTCATTTCGTTTCTGTAAAATCCTTAGTTTTAATGAAATTACATATCCTATTTTTTATTGCTGTTTTACTTTGCTGAAACACATATGTGGTGAAGAAATCTATGACTATGCTTTTTCTTGAAATACCTGGAGATTATCTGAAAATTTGATGTAATCATTAGAAAAATATAGTACTAGGAATCCTAAAAATATAGTAAAACTTTGAAGGAAGAAAAGTGGTTTTGTTATTCATACCGTTGATAAATTTCTCTTATGTTTACTGATGCTAGTTATAGCAACTAACACAAAATAAATAAAGTGGGCTGTATTTAGCACTTAGGTACAGATAATCTATGCTCTCTCTTAATATTGTTAGTCTTGTAAACTACTAAATATCGAGTTCCCATTGATTGTAACRGACAGTTGACAGCTGTTAAGAGTTCTAATACAACATAGATCTCAAAAACAGATTTTGTCTCAAATTATTTTGGACTAGTTAGAGATTTGTTTTAACTTGTAAAAACAGTATTTTAATCATCATATAACTATTATATGGCAGAGGGGAACCTCCWGAGGTTCAATAAGGACAAGTGCAGGGTCCTGCACCTGGGGAGGAATAACCTCAGGCACCAGTACAAATTAGGGGTTGTCCTGATGAAAAGCAGCTCCACGGAGAGGGACCTGGGAGTCCTGGTTGACACCAAATTGACCACGAGTCAGCAGTGTGCCCTTGTGGCCAAGAAGGCCAATGGGATCCTGGCCTGCATCAGGAGGAGTGTTGCCAATAGGTCGAGGGAGGGGATCCTACCCCTCTCCTCAGCTGTGGTGAGGCCTCACCTGGAGTACTGTGTGCAGTTCTGGGCTCCCCAGTATGAGAGAGATGTGTAGCTTCTAGAGAGGGTCCAGTGGAGGGCAACCAAGATGATTAAGGGACTGGAACATCTCTCGTATGAGGAGAGACTGAGTTGGGCCTGTTCAATTTGGAGAAGAGAAGGCTGAGAGGGGATCTGATTAACATGTATAAGTTCATGAAGGGAGAATGTAGGGAGGAAGGGGACAAGCTCTTCTCGGTGGTGGCCAGTGACATGACAAGGGCAATGGGTGCAAACTGCAACACAGGAAGTTCCATCCCCGTGTGAGGAGGAACTTCTTTCCTTTTAGGGTGACAGAGCAGTGGAACAGCCTGCCCAGGGAGGTTGTGAAGTCTCCTTCCCTGGAGGTCTTCAAAACTCGCCTGAATGCCACCCTGTGCCTCATGCCTAGGTGTCCCTACCTGAGCAGGAAGGTTGGATTAGATGATCTCTAGAGGTCCCTTTCAATCTTAAGCATTCTGTGATTCTGTGATTCTGTGATTCTGTTATCTCATTTTTCCTTTGCCCAACTTTTGGTGCCTCAGCTTGTGGCTGTTTCCTCTAGTCCTATCACTGGCCAGCACTGAAAAGAGGCCAGCCCCTTCCTCCTCCCTCCCTCCCTTGAGGTATTTATAGACACTGATCAGATACCCCCTCAGCCTTCTCTTCTCCAGGCTGAACAGGCCCAGCTCCCTCAGCCTTTGCTCATAGGGCAGATGTTCTAGGCCCCTGATCATCCTCGTAGCCCTGTGCTGGACTCTCTCCAGCAGCTCCACATCCCTCTTGTCCTGGGGAGCCCAGAACTGGACACAGTATTCCAGATGTGGCCTTACCAGGGCTGTGTACAGSGGGATGATCACCTCTCTCGACCTTCTGGAGACGCTCTTCTTAACGCACCCCAGGATCCCATTGGCCTTCTTGGCCACCAGGGCACACTGCTGTCTCATGGTCATCGTCATCCACCATGATGCCCAGGTCCCTCTCTGCGGGTTTGCTCTCCAGCAGGTCCACCCCTAATCTGTACTGGTGTCCGGGGTTATTCCTCTCCAAGTGCAGGACCCTGCACTTGACCTCGTTGAGCTTCATGAGCTTTCTAACAGCCCAGTTGTCCAATCTGTCCAGGTCCCTCTGGATGGCAGCACAGCCCTCAGAGCTATCAGCTACTCCTCCCAGTTTGGTATCATCACCAGACTTGCTGAGGGAGCATTCCATCCCTTCATCCAGGTCGTTAATGAATAAGTTGAACAGGACCGGACCAAGGACCGACCGCTTGGGGACACCGCTAACTACAGGCCTCCAACTAGACTCTGTGCCACTGACTACCACTCTCTGCACCCTGCCACTGAGCCTATTCCTAATTCCTAATGAGGAAAAAGTTCTTTATTTTGAAGGCGATAAACCATTGAAAAAAGGTGCCCAGAGAGGTTGTGGAGTCTTCTTCTCTGGAGATATGGAACAAGAGAGAAACGGGGACAAGTTCAGAGACAGAAACGGACGTTTGTACGAATATATGTATATATACAATGGTTTTGAATTTAAGAATATGCCTAATGAAAGAGAGGGATATGAAACCACTGGTATTTTCATAGAATCATAGAATCATAGAATGCCGAAGGTTGGAAGGGACCTCAGAGGTCATTGAGTCCAACCCCCCTGCTCACGCAGGGTCACCTAGAGCACGTGGCACAGGGCTGCATCCAAGCGGCTTTTAAAGATCTGCAAAGAAGGAGACTCCACAACCTC
>NW_020455657.1:342320-350335 GCF_003342845.1 Nothoprocta perdicaria
CTCATCTATCCAGCTAGATATTCCTTCGTAGAAGGTGATCAGGTTAGTCAAGCAGGATTTCCCCTTGGTGAATCCATGCTGGCTACTCCTGAGCACCTTCTTCTCCTCCATTTGTCTCGAGGAGTGTCTGTCATTTTCATGTAAAACTACATGGAACAGGAAGGAAGGAAGGAAGGAAGGAAGGAAGGAAGGAAGGAAGGAAGGAAGGAAGGAAGGAAGGAAGGAAGGAAGGAAGGGACATTCTGTTTATGTGTTATGTTAGAAATGCAAAATATTCCCCTCTTGTACCTGGTCTAGCCAGGTGAAATGGTGTGACGTTCCCTTTTTTGTCTCTTCTGCTGCAAAGAGAAGTAACAGATAAGGTACCTAAAGCTAAATTATAGCTCATTTGTCTTTTTTGGATAGAAGAAACTAAGATTAATTGCATGAATTATGTTGGAAAGGACCACATGAAATATCATCTTTAACTCTGTCATGGTAACTGAAAGGTTGTAGTTGCTAAACATGTTGTCTTGTCAGCAGGGGTTAGATTTATGTGGGTGAGGATAGGCGTTATATGGGATGACAGATGATAAAATGAAATCCAWGAAGCTGACAGCTATTAAGGAGAGAAAATAACAACCATTCAAAGACTCATAGTTTATTTCTTTATTAATGAACTGCAGTGAATGATACCTTGAGACATATTTATTGCCTTTGAGAAGAAGTGGATGGTGGACAATACAGAATCCAGTAAGGTGCTAGACTTGAGGTATGACTGGACAGTAGATGTATGAAGAATTACAATGAGTAGACAAAGTGGAGAGTAAAGAAAAGCAGAGGCTTGTGTTCAGGTTAAACATGGAACATTTAACACATGTTAAGCACTGGACATGTTTTAAATAAAAATGTCTAATAATAGCCCTGAATTTTGACAAACAGATTTGAGAAGATATAGGACTGGTCTTGCTCATGAAATCTGCAGCAAAGGAAGATGTGAGTTTTAACACTGATTTCTGTTGTATTGGGATTTCATCTTGTATTCATATAATTTCATTTTAATTAGTTATCAGCAGGGGACAGCATATTCCCTCCATAAACTTATTGCTTCACAATATTTCCACTTTTTGGCATAGAAAGAAAACTGACATTGAGTAGTGAGATTCAACAAGTTCTTCATTCAATGGCTATCAAAATAAGTGAATACTAATTAATTTTGCTGCAAGTTGACATTACTGTTTGTCTCTCATTGGCTCTGAAAGCAACAATTTATGAGTAGATACTGTTACATTTCTAGTCTGAAACGGAAATGAAGCCTTGTAAAAAGTACAAATTTGGCCTTAGGATATTTTTTTTATCCGTGTTTGATGACTACTTTTATTTGCTACAGTTTAACTTTAAGGACTAAACAATCAGGGCAAATAAACCAAATGCTACTCACAGCAATGTTCATATCAAAATCCATAAAGCCCACAGAATAAAAGACAGTAATGAAGTAAACACAACTCCTTAATATATTCAAGAGAGTCCAGCTGAAGTTAGAGGCTGATGAAAGGCAGTATAACCCCGAGAACAAATTTGTAACAGTTAAACATTGACTATTGATGTTCACTATGTTTTTTCATTGTTGTATAATGTTATATAATTAAAACAAATAAATAAGCCTAGCCATATCGCTATTCTTCAGGCTTAGTTTTCTACTGCTAAGGTTGGATGGGCTGTTTGTCATAAAATGTCAGGTCCATAGCTGAAATGTAACTTTTAATTAGAATAAAGTATCCTTATGCCATAAAATTTGCTTTATTTTGCAGGTCAAATATGATTTAACTAGCTTAATTCTTCTAGAATTTTTATTAAAGAAAATTAACAATTACCCCAAACTTCATGCAAATTACCTTTTTTTTTTTTTTAAGAAATAAAATTACTCTGAGAACTTTCAATATGTTGAGTTCTCAATGTTAAGAAAATATAATTACTATAATTCAAAATGCTTCATAAAGAAGTAGCCAAGAACATATCCCTGGAGAACCAATCTGAACAGTCATATGGAGCAGGGTGAGAATCCACATGAAAGAATATAGGCAAAACGTGCTTTCCAGAAATATAATACAAATATAGAATTCTCTATAGAGATTATTTTTGTGTGTGTGATAATGAAGAGAAGGAAAACCAAATACAATGCAAGTCAGACATCTTGACAAATTTAAATATAAAAATCTATTTTTCCTCACTATAATAGAAGAACTTCTATTTAGGACCCCAGATGGATGTGAAATAGCATACCTCTTGAACATTCTTTCACATGAAGATGAAAACCTCAAAATTTCTGTCTTAAAAGCTGTAAGTATAATATAGTATGTTTGATAAAAGGTGGAAATATAATACATCTTTTTATGCCTACATTAATTCTATTTTAGGGCTTTTCCATACTTATAAGTTTATTTTACACAATGGCTAGGAGTATTGTATGGCAGTTTATTCACATCTGAGAAAAGAAAAAAGAAAAAGAAGCTATTTTCAAGTTCTGA
Organism: Nothoprocta perdicaria; assembly: GCF_003342845.1. Lineage (NCBI taxonomy): Eukaryota > Metazoa > Chordata > Aves > Tinamiformes > Tinamidae > Nothoprocta > Nothoprocta perdicaria. The sequence goes on from NW_020455657.1 coordinate 344,828, forward strand.
CATTTTTAGAGGATACAAATAAAATTAATTCAGATGAATTCAAATTATCTGATTCCCATAAAGGGCAGTACTGGCTTTATCTATCCTTAGATGGCTGCAGATATGCCTACAAGAGAGTGAGACTTTATTTATAATCAGTGGACTGATACAAGCTTTTGATTAAGCACATTTCTTCCTGCCTGTTTTAAATATTTACTTAAGGATATTACTGTGGTTACTTTATCTCTTCTCAAATTACTAACAGATTTATGTAGGGCACTTCTAATGGCATAAATTAGTTGATTGTCCATAGGGTTCTAGTGTTTTACTGGTCTAGAAGAAATATTTATAAACACTTTAAAGACTTGCTCCTGATACCCCAAAATACATTATTGAAGTATACATACATTATTGATAAAAAACTTTACATAAAGATATTATATTTGTATTTGTAATATGACATTGAATTTTTTATTTTATAATATATTTTTAAAATAAAAAATACGTTTTTTTTTCCTGCCTAATCACAATATTCATTTCCATGTTAGGTAGCATTATAGTTTCACTAGCAACTAATTTTGGTAATGCTGTACTCTTTTTTTCTCTCTTTCTTGCATTTTTATTTTTTTCCAAATTGCTGACTGATTTACTGATTGCTGATGCTGCTGTTCATTTCAAATGGTGTATGGGACTGTACAATTTCATTAGGGTTCAGTTCGCAGAGAGATTTTCAAATTAAACACAGCAGTCTTCAGTTTAGTGGTTGGAAAGAGGTTTTGAAAATTTAATCAGAGATGTGGATTCTAATCACTTAAACTTGTAATTAAGTATTTGCTATTTCTAAAACATAGCACTCTGGAGCAGGTGAGATGCTCACAACAAGTGAAAAATATGCTGAAATACTGATGTTGACAGGTAGAAAAAAATGACATAGAATCACACAGTAGTATCCAAGTGTCAAAGAGTAGAATTTTTGTTTGTTTCTGTTTGTTTTTTTAAATAACAATTTATTGTTTCTGATTTCCTCTACATTCCAGGCTATTCACCAGTGGTACTAAAACCACCTATGCCATTCAAATAATCCATCTATGTCCAAAGAAGATCTGTCTCCATCCCTGCATGCATGTGCTTCAGCAAATGCAAGTGGTGCAATTGCAAATGCTGATACATTTTCAAGAAAGATATATAAATGAGTAAACAGGTCACTGGAAGGAAGATAAAGGCAAGGCCTGAGACTGTCTTCATGGAAAAATTCCCAGACCTTACAAACAGCTGCAGAATGAGGAGGACAAAATACCTAAGGGTAGGAGGTTTTAAGGACTAGAATTTATTTAAACAATATTTTTCYGAAAGTTAAAAATGGCAGTGCCATCTCAGCTCTCACTTACATACTGTCTGTTACTGGGACATGAAAATTAGGAGAAAGGAAGTATTTATTCCTCTTGTTGATGAAATGTGCTTTTTTCCTCCTCACTTCCCCTTCTCCAGTGTTACCTTGAACAGTGATTCTGAAAGTGGTTGAACAATAGACTACAATGGATCTTCATCTGCCAGGGAYAACAGGCACTGAATGCATCTTGGCTTACTTGCAATTGAAGTATTCTAAGGGTAGCGAGGGGACCTAAATGCTAKCTGTCTCCTCCTCTTTACCTTTTTATTTAACTCCTTCTGTCACAAACAACTTCTTAAATTATTTCGACCAAACTCTCTTCAAATTTATTCTACATTTAATAGCTGTTTTTTTTGTTTTGTTTTCCTTTAGTTTGATATAAAAAGAAGTATATTCAATTTCATCTTAAACTTCAAAAGAAAATACGCACAATATAAAATATTATTTTTGACTTATCTTGTATTTACAACCTAGAAGGCTTATAGGTAGAAGGAAAACAAATATAACAGATTCCCCTGGAAATTTGTTGGGATTTGCATAAATTTATGTCTGTAAGAATTCCAAGAGATTAGTTGTAAATGCAGACACTAATGGCTAGCTATTCAGAGTAGTGAGAAGAACATGTGATTCATATTAGGATAAAGTATTATCTGTAGTTAAAAGAAACAAAATTTATTTCTTTAGGAAAATAAAAGATTATATATTTCTCTTTTATTTATAATGCCATGCTTTTTTGAATAGATTAAAATTTGCAATTTGCAATTATGTTTCACTAGAGTTTCTAAAATCTTACAATTAATTTATAAGTTATGTATTTCATGCCTTTTCTCTGATGATTGGACTTAAAATACAAAGTTGTAGAGAACATGAAGAAGCACACATTTTACCCAAAGTCTGTTAGAAGGCTCTCCTTTCTGTCCCAAGGCATGCAACATACTTGTTCAAATGTGTGCTATAGCAAATACCACTTCTTTCCTAATGAAAGGGCAACAATATATCTTTGGTATACAGGAAAGAAAAGCCATTGGGGATGAAATTACCTAAGGTAAGATGTTGGGTTGAAGAGTAGAGAAATAGAGGTATACCATGAGAGAGCCCATCAGAAAATTTTGCTAGGACTTACTGACTAGTACATTGGAAACAATATTTATGTCATTTATGAAGACCAAATACATAAAATTTTCTGAGATATTCCTTTATAAAAGAAAAAAAAAATCATTGCCTTGAATATTTAATAATCATTTATATCAGTAAAATAGGAATTTTAAAAAGTTCAATATGTTGAGCTCAACTATATATTTATTTCATGTTACAGTTGACTAAGCAGTTCTGTTGCCACCGCTGCTTCACCTCCTCCTCAACACCACCCAAGAAAAAATAACCAAAGATCTTTAGAATGTTATTTTAATATGAGATTTTCTTTTAAATATCAGATTAAAAATATCCCTGATATTTTTAGAATAAGTACCCATCTACAAATTAAGATTGAAAATTTTGTTTGGAAAACAATTACTAAAGCCTCTGAAATGCCATATTTAATTTTACAATTATGGCTATTTATATGGAAAATGTAGATCCATTTAATGAGGAGAAACTGAGGAAAATTTAAAAAAAAAAAAGATTTTTGACTTACAGAAGTCATTTACTCATAGGAATTGACATTCCTATGGAGTTCGCCAGCAGAAAGCATTTTTGAATGTCTTAGAGGCACCAAATTTCAAATGATGAAGCATTATATCATTACTTTTGCTAACAGCTTAGCGCTCTTAAGTAGCATCTCAAACATACTAAAGGCAGAGAACAGTCCTGTTCATCAAAGAATCATAGAATTATAGAATCATAGAATGCTTAATGTTGGAAGGGACCTCAGAGGTCATCTAGTCCAACCCCCCCGCTCACACAGGTCACCTAGAGCACGTAGCACAGGGCTGCGTCCAAGCGGATTTTAAAGATCTCCAAAGGAGACTCCACAACCTCTCTGGGCAGCCTGTTCTCTGTCACCCTCACTGTCAATAAGTGTTTTCTTAAGTTCCTGTGGAACTTTTTGTACCTCAGCTTGTAGCCATTTCTTCTAGTCCTATCACTGTCCACCACTGAAAAGAGGCCAGCCACCTCCTCCTCCCTCCCTCCCTTGAGGTATTTATAGACACTGATCAGGTTCCCCCTCAGCCTTCTCTTCTCCAGGCTGAACAGGCCCAGCTCTCTCAGCCTTTGTTCATAGGGCAGATGTTCCAGGCCTCTGATCATCCTTGTGGCCCTGCGCTGGACTCTCTCCAGCAGCTCCACATCCCTTGTGTACTGGGGAGCCCAGAACTGGACACAGTATTCCAAATGTGGCCTCACCAGGGCTGAGTATAGGGGGACAATCACCTCCCTCAACCTTCTGGAGACGCTCTTCTTAAAGCACCCCAGGATCCCATTGGCCTTCTTGGCCACCAGGGCACACTGCTGCCTCATGGTCATCTTGTCATCCACCACCACACCGAGGTGCCCACTGTTCTTGGGGAAAAATCAGTCTGAGAGCCTCTACACATTTTAAGGCTATAAAGTAAAAAGCACAATACACATGCTATAACTAATATTGCTTGTCAGTATTCTATGAGCCTTTTGACATAACTGAAAGGAAATATTGTGCCAATATATTCATGGGTGAATTCACCGATTTCAAATAAAGCCATTTGAAAATCTCTGCAAACACCTAGGAAACTCTAGATTCAGAATCTTATTTTTAGATTCATAGCGTCATTTCAGATAGAAGATACCTCTGCAGAACATCTGATCCAGCCATTCACACAAAACAGAACAATTTTCAAATCCTTACTAAGTACTTTTTCCACCTGTTCTGTATATCTTCAAGGAATAAGATTGCTCAGCTTCTCTAGATTACTTGTTACAGCATTTGATCAGCTTCTTTTTGAAAACTTTTGTTCTTAGATCTCTTCAGAATTTCTCACTGCATCTCATAAAATGTTGTGTCAATCTTCTTTTTAGGTATCCAACAGGTGGTTTAGGCAGACAATTAGACCTCCTTTTGCAGTTCCCTAAGAGTAAAATAACAAGGAAAACAACAACAACAAACAAACAAACAAACAAACAAAAAAAGCACTGTAACTAGTCATCCAAGCCTTTTCTTGCGTATCTAGCGTACCATCTCCACAGTGAGTTTTCATGGAACTGGTTTACCAGCCAAAGTCTGGTTTGCCAATGTCTTTTTTTATACGAGGAAATCCCCTAATGGGATGCAGTCTCAAATCTACTAGGGAATAAACATTTCCCTCTAATCCTTTCTAATACAGCCAAGATTTCTCCAATAGAATGTGTTTGGCCTTTATTGCCACGGAGTCATACATACTGTTCACTAGCTCTTCCACATCCTTTTCTGCATAGCTGCTTTCCATTCACTTGGCATCCATCCTGCACTGTGAAGGGTTTACTCTATCACAAGTATAGAATTTCTTGTTTTTTTCTATTACACTTCATGAAGTTGCTTTCAGCTCATTTTTTTCCAGCTTTTCTATGTTCCTCTTCCTTAAGTTTCTTCTTTTTTTTTTTTTTTCTTTTTTTTTTTTTCTTTTGGTACTATTACCTGAATTAGAAATCCACTATTGGTGGATTTAGAAATTTAGACACATATCTAAATACTTTAGGGAGAAAATGCCCCAGAAAATATTCAGCATTAAATGGTATTCACTGATTACAAACCTGAGATTTATCATATAGATCAAGTATGCCATCTGTCCAAAGTTATCTGAAAGAGAAGGCTAAATGTTGTGTTAAGATTCATTAAAATAAACATACTCAACATAAAAAAAAAAAAAAAAAAAACACTGTGTAGACTGTAATTTATCTAACTGAAAAGAAGAATTTAAAAATACAAGGCAAGCAGAAGTATATTTATGTCCAAAGTAACTTTTAACTTTTAGAGAAATATTTATGTTAAACTATCTATCTAGGAATATACATATTTCCTTTCTCTTTCCTATACTGTAGTTGTAACTGGCCAATGGAAACTGATCAATGATGAATGGAAACTGATAAATGGAAAAAGGCACAAGGGTGATGTGCCCATGAAGCTCAGAGAAGAATGACTGACCACAGATCTTACAAAAAAAAAAAAAAAAAAACTGCATAGTTTTTAG
>NW_020455657.1:350356-354631 GCF_003342845.1 Nothoprocta perdicaria
AAAAAAAAAAAAAAAAAAAAAAAAAAAAAAAAAAAAAAAAAAAAAAAAAAAAAAAGGATAAAGGAAACTAGGGTGGTCTTAATTTTAGATAAATAGCTTTTTATTAAATGTCTATATTTATCAAATTAATTTATCTGATCTACATTTTGCTTTTACTTTTTTTCCCCTCCTTACAAATAAATATATGCATTGCATTAAGGGAAAAAAAATACCTTGGTGATAGAAGATACAGCAATTGTATTTTGCACTAACTTTGAGTATTAAGTGCTGTGTTATTGATGCTGCATAGTTAACACTGATGACTAGTGTGTTTGGTCATTCTTAGTCATGTAGGATAGTATGTTTGACTTGGAAACTTTAATTTTCCATTAAGGATTTATTGGAAAAAAAAATCAATAGAAGCTCCAATACAATCACGGACAAAAGCTAGAAATTTCTTTCATCTATGATAGTATTCCAGACAAAGAGTTAAGGAATAAAAGTCTATCTTACCTTTTTTCATTATGGTATTATTAATCTTTTTTTTTTTTTTTTTTCCTTCTTTTTTTTTTTTTTTTCTCCTAGGGGTAACAGTGTCCATGAATATACTTTAAAAGAAATCTATTCAAGCAATTGTTGCATCTGCTTTGTTTTTTGCTATTGTTGTAGTTGTTTTTGTTTTGTTTTGTAAAGGCAATGGTATTTACTTGCTTGTTTAAAAATATTATACTTTGATATCAAATTAAGATTTTATGTTCCTATTCAAGAGCTCAAAAAATCATCATATTTTTCAGAAAAAAAAAATTGTTTTTCTCAAATAACCATGCTAATAATTGTACAAGTTATTGATATTACTAAGGTCTTCTCAAACACTCATTTTTTTGTGTAAAATTAAAGAGTCACACCAAATCCATTATATAGTTCAAATTCATTATATTTTTTAAAAAATTGCCATTGACTTCAATAAACTTTGGCTCATGCCTCATTAAATACAATAGGTATTGGTTAACAGCATCACTTAAAACTAATAAAACCAAATAAACATTCTTTATTAAGCATTCACAGTTACTTAGTTCAGAAAGTAAATTGAGGCAAAATTATAACAGAAAAGGTTTGTTAAAAAGCTGTGATAAAGATTTGTAAAGAAAGAGAAAGTAGAAAATGAGCTGTCAGAATAAATAGAGTTTCTGGGATTATTCAGACTGCTGAAGTCATTTGGTGAAAAATCTGAGTCATATTTTAAAGAACTATTCACTCAAACAGTGAATGCATGAGGTGAAAAGAAAATACACTGAATTTGTGTAGATCCACTACTGTTTATGTATGCTGAAATGCTGAAAAATGAGAAAAAAAAAGTTTTATAAATCACTGAAATATAGCACAACAAATGATTTCATTTTCCAGAATAAAGAGAAAATACACCAAAATATTTTCCATTTCTGTTCAATTTTCTATGAGTCCTCATTTGTAAAACAGTTATGGACTTTCCAACTATTCCTCATAAACAACAGGAGGAAATGAGTGATAAGCATGTTCCAATAGGAGAATATATTCCCTCTATATTATTATAAAGTCCTTCAGTCTCAGCCCTTAAAGATGTACTTAACTGAAAATATTAGTCTGACTGAAGTCTAATTGTACACTATCTTCTATTTTTGGAATTCCTGAGAAGTATTCTGAGTAATTAAAAATGTAGCTTTTATTGTTTATTTTAGCACTGCCTCAAACTCTCTGCAGTGGTGTAGAAGAATCTAAGAAATACTAAGAATGAAAAACAAAACTTTAAACATAGTCAAAAAGTATGCTGTCTCTAATTAACTCAATTTAATTAAAATATGTCACAAAGACATTAGGACAATCACTGTAGGTACTTCTTTCATCCACTGCTCAGATGTAGGAAGAAAGGCAGCAGTTGCTACATGATGCTAGTCATGTATGTATAATCAGGTATAAGGGTAACTCATAACTGACAGCAACTRTTTACTTATCAGTCAGGCCAATCATTCCTTCACTGAAACAAGTATTTATTCCAGATGAATATGTGTATATATGCCCAGTTAAGGATTTAGATTGCTGTGAGTTCTCATAAATTTGGCAGATCTTAAACTTTAAAGCAAAACTTTACTGAATTGATTTATCTGTGGCACACTTGGTTTATCCAGTCATCTCTTGCAAATTATTATTTAACATTACTACATATACAGAACTATTAAAGGCAATTACAGACCAGATTAGTGGTGAGTATACAGAGCACATATAGTCTTTAAAGCATGGCAAACAGCAAAATGCCAGTAATGGGTTCAAAATATTAACCAACTTGTTTAAAYTAGGCTTAAAAAGAACCAAAAATGATCAATACTCTATGGGTCAGCTAGTAGGAACCAGACTAATGTTTGATTTTATTGAAGAATCCTTACCTAACAAGAAAGCATTCCCATGTTTAAGTGTTTTGCTGAACCACACAGTCCTAGTACATCTAGTATCTCTGTTGAGTAGGGTAGATGTGGATAGTTTTAACTAAACAGATTTACATAACAAAATGTCTTTTTTTCTTTTTTTAATGAAACTTTAACAGGGAGAGGAAAAGGAAAAAAAAAAAGTTAGAGACAAAGACAGAATAAAATTGACCAAAGCAAAGTAGTGAGTCTGTTTGCCTGAAACTATCTCATTAGCTCTCTGAGTCATAGAAAATCATCCCTCTGCATCAGAGTGAATATATTGGCTGCTGTCTGCACATAAAACAGAGATAACTTTGGAACTAACTTGAATATAAAAATACACATCTTTATTGATTGAAGAGACATGTCTGTTCAAAATACCATACAGTCAGTAGTCAGGAAAACCCAAATTTATGTCACAAATAAGGAGAGTTTATATGTCACGACACTCCCATTCCCCCTTGTTGTCATCTCACTTGTTCTTAGCTAGTTAACTCAGTTAATTTTAAGAGCCTTATAGTCCAAATGATATAATATACAAAAGCCTTATACACTTAAAATTGTTATATTAAAAATACTTTCCTAGTATCTACCCCTCTTCTCTCACGTTTAGTGGCTCTGTCCATGTTCTTATGGGCCCGCAAGTCAGCAGCGAGTGGAGAGTGGAGGTTTAGCGGTTTAAAGATTTCTCCAGAAGTACTATTTTAAAAATTCTGCCAACCATCCTCATCTTTCAATATTTTCTTAATCTTACATTTACTGAAAAGAATTACTGAAGCAGCTTTCATACCATATTCAGGCTTTTCCAGGAGGCTAGCAGCATCTTCCAATTGGTGCATAAAGCCAAACAGGAGTGACTGCATAGAGCAAATTTGCAAATCTCTGCTGGTTGCTGTCTAGTAGCTTTGTTGATTGTTCCAGCTCTATTGGCTGTCACTTACTATGTCAGTGTGAGGGAGACAGGCAATTCCCTACATTGTTCCTCATACCAATCACTTCAGATTAAAAGTCCATCCATCAGCAATCTTCAGTGACAGCAAGGAGAGTAGTTAGTTAATACAGCGTCCTAATACTTTTGACATATACAGCTGTTCTAAAATTAGAAAGTGAACAGCTGGGAAATGAAGAGGAGTATCCCTTTATATACACTAATCTAAAAAACAAAACAAAACAAAAAAAACAAAAAATGATATATCTGTCATATCTACATTTTATTTCTACTGATGAATTTCTTATTTATGTATGATACTTCCATATTACATATTAAAATAGCAGCATTTTAGATGGATATTCCTTTGAAAAAGCAAAAGTCTTTAATCAATGTATTATCACTGAAATTTGCTTTTTCTTTGGAACTTTTCAAGATTCATGGATAAATCTATTGCTGAAGAAAATTAACATTTTTACTCAGAAATCTTTAAAGATCATTACTGAATTAACTCTCCTTAGGGAGATGAAGTAGCACTACCCTCTGGTTATATATCTTACTTGTCTTGGAAATGTATTTTATGATTTTGAAATTCAAATGCATGCAAGTGCAATGTTTTCTTTATGTTTTCTTTTGTTGTAAAATGCCCTTTGTAACCCATACCTTTTAAGTCCTTATAATTGTCCACAAGAAATTACTTGGCAACTGCAGTGCTTATTAATAAATTTTAGGTTTATACCTATATAAAGCTTCCTTGAATCAGAGTGAATAAGTTCAGTGATTACCAAACTCATTCACACCCTGAAGTTTCCAATTGGAACTTTCTATTAAGGAAATAGGAAAACGTAAGAAAGAAAGAAAGAAAGAAAGAAAGAAAGAAAGAAAGAAAGACTGAAAGAAAGAAAGAAAGAAAGAAAGAAAGAAAGAAAG
>NW_020455657.1:355611-362576 GCF_003342845.1 Nothoprocta perdicaria
TGGAGGCCTGTGGCCAGTGGTGTCCCCCAGGGGTCAGTACTGGGCCCAGTGCTGTTCAACTTGTTTATCAATGACCTGGACGAGGGCACAGAATGCACCCTGAACAAGTTTGCAGATGACACCGAGCTAGGTGGAGTGGCCGATACTCCGGAGGCCTGTGCTGCCATCCAGAGGGACCTGGACAGGCTGGAGAGATGGGCAGAGAGGAACCTCCTGAGGTTCAATAAGGACAAGTGCAGGGTGCTGCACCTGGGGAGGAATAACCCCAGGCACCAGTACAGATTAGGGCTTGACCTGATGAAAAGCAGCTCCACGGAGAGGGACCTGGAAGTCCTGGTTGACACCAAGTTAACCATGAGTGAACAGTGTGCCCTTGTGGCCAAGAAGGCCAATGGGATCCTAGCCTGCATCAGGAGGAGTGTTGCCAGCCGGTCAAGGGAGGTGATTCTGCCCCTCTACTCAGCTCTGGTGAGGCCTCACCTGGAGTACTGTRTGCAGTTCTGGGCTCCCCAGTATAAGAGGGACGTAGAGCTTCTCGAGAGGGTCCAGAGAAGGGCAACCAAGATGATTAAGGGAATGGAACATCTCTCATACGAGGAGAGGCTGAGTGAGCTGGGCCTTTTTCTCTGGGGAAGAGAAGGCTGAGAGGGGATCTGATTGATGTGTATAAGTTCAGGAAGGGAGAACACAGGGAGGAAGGGGACAGGCTGTTTTCACTGGTGGCCAGCGATAGGACGAGGGGTAATGGCCATAAGCTGGAGCACAGGATGTGTCTCCAGGTGAGGAGGAACTTCTTTACTGTTAGGGTGACAGAGCAGTGGAACAGGCTGCCCCGGGAGGCTGTGAAGTCTCCTTCCCTGGATGTCTTCAAAACCCGCCTGGATGCCACCCTGTGCCACATGCTCTAGGTATGCCTGCTTGAGTGGGAAAGTTGGACTAGATGATCTCTAGAGGTCCCTTCCAACCCTGAATATTCTGTGATTCTGTGAAGATCCCCCTTGAGACTTCTCTTCATTAGGCTAAACAATCGCATGTGATCTCTCTCAGCCTCTCCTCATAAACAAAATTCTTCAAGTCATCAAACATATTTGAGGCTTTGACTGAGAGATATTTTGGCTAATTACTGTAACATAATCAAGATCTTGAGGACATTGAGGAAGTGGGTGGACTCTTGGAGAACAGGGACAATAAAAGGACTGTATGTTTCTACTTTGGGCATGCACTTCTTTTTTTCTTTTTTTTTTTTTTTTCCTCCCTAAATTCCTCTTCAACAGCCAATCACCTGCACCAAGACTGCACCAAGATGGAGCCAACAAAACCTAACTGGACTTGTGGTTGTTGTAACTAACCTTGCTGCAACTCTCCTGCATGCTTGCACACTTTTTACTTTTCCCTTCTTTCTCTCTTTGTTCTATTGCTAATACTCCTAATTATGAGAATGGAGCTGACAAGGTCATATGCCATTTGATCCCATTTGAGTCTTAATCTTGCTCTTGGGATCATATCAAAACTTCTCCAGACAGTAAATCGGGACAGTTGTAAAACTGCTGCAGTATAGAGCTCCAAAAATGAGAGCGAGCTCAGTTCAGACCACCAGCTGCAGGAGGGTGTCTGGCCATGGGGTACCAGCAGCTTCATTGAGGAGGTAAACTTCTGAACAGGTCACAGGCTGCAGGGAGGAAAAATGTTTCTCATTTGATGCTAATGATAATTTATGATAGTTGCACTAGTAGGCCTGTCATCAAGACACTGAGCTGCCAAGTAAAGGAGCTGCTGAACAAGAGAAAGTCTGTTTAGCATCAGAAGGATACACAGGAGATCAAGGGAACCAGAAAGACTCTCCAGAGATGAAAGACTGTGTCACAAGTTGCAGGGAATCAGCCAGAGTCTAAGCCAGAATGAATAACGGACAGGAACTCCCAAGAATGGAGGTTACTGTCTTGCAACTTCTGTAGGTAGTTCATCCTCAGACTAAATTTTACTCTTTGGTAAGCCCATCCCTATTACACCAGGTAAAGGTGGATGCTGTTATTACAAAGATTTTGCACTGGAGAATAAAATCAACTAAATAAAGCCCAGTGGTTGTTGTCCCTCTGTTTTACTCTACTATCTCCTTTAATGAGCTATCATGACAAGTGATTCTTTCCTGAGTTTACTATTTACTATAAAAAGAATGTTTGGGGGTTTGATAGTCAATAGCAATATTCCCTTGAAAGAGTGGACTCACAGGTCCCAAAGAAGTGCAGAAGGCAAGTATCAGAGCACAAGTGTCAGGAGCACAAAGGAGCTAGCAGGTCTTTGAGAAAACTTCCTCCAAATACAAGGACAGTCCATCCTGGCACATTTAGGAGTTGAAAGTGAGAAAAGGCTGTAGAAATGGAATTTAGAAACATTTTTGGTGCATGCTGGAATATTTCTAGGAAAACTGAAGTTCACCTGATGCGAGGGAGTGTCCGGAGTCAAAGACGCAGTGTCATAGAGATTAAGTCAATGCTCCGTTTATTGCAGATTCCAGCACACTTTTATACACTAAGCCGTAAGCCGCACCCCTGACCAATCATGATTTTACACACTCTCCTCTCRCCTCTGTCTCGCCACTGTCTTTGGGGCTGGCATCCAATCCCTTATAAGTTTACCTATAAGGTTCCGGATACAATACCTTTTATGCCTAAAAACAAGTGCACAACAGCTACTGTCCAATTAGCTTCATGGTCACGCAGCAGACGGACAGCTGCCTTTGTTTTCRATCCACTGATGGAACAAGTACACTGTYGGCCTTGAAGTTGGTTATCTACTAACAAGGCATCCTGCCTGCTAATAGGCACTGTACGGCCGTCCTTGGAGCAGGCCCCAACATTCACCCAAAACTATAGTCTGGCAAAGGTGACCAAAGGCAACAAAAAGTGCTTCTGCTGCTAAAAAAAAAGCTATAAGAGGATAAAGAGCGAAAATATCAATCTGCTGAAATATGAGAATTCTAATTTAGCCTTAATAGATGCAGATAGAGGTGAGGGAGGTGCTCCATGTCTTTTTTACCTCAAACTCTTTCACTGACAAGGTCTCCCAGACTTTTGTTTCTAGAGGCAAGGTTCAAAGAGTAGAACTACCAGAGTGTGAGAGCATCAAGCCAGAAAACTCTATGGGATCCTTGGGAATAGAAAGGCTGAATCTGAGGATGCTCAGAGATCTAGATGAGGTCATTGTGAGGTTGCTCATCTTTGAAGGACTGTGGAACCTGTGGAAAGTTTCCAATGACTGGAGTAAAATGAATATTGCACCCACCTTTAAAAAGCCCAAGAAAATGATTTGAGAATCACTGGCTGGTCAGCCTACAGCCTCTGAGAAGATCATTCGAGGTCTTCAAAACCCGCCTGGATGCCACCCTGTGCCACATGCTCTAGGTGTGCCTGCTTGAGCAGGAAGGTTGGACTAGATGATCTGTAGAGGTCCCTTCCAACCTTAAATATTCTGAAATATTCTGAAATATTCTGAAATCATTCAGCAAGTCTTCTTTGGAAACTTTTCATGTAGAAAATGAAATATATGTATAATAAAGTGTATCAAATCAAAACAAAACAAACAAAAAAAAAAGAAAAATAGGTGGTTTGTCATGTTGAGAAAATACTAATTTTTACAACCTACAGGAATACGAATATATCCATTTTTAAACTGTTAAGTTTGCTTAAACTATTAGATTCATTTTAAACATATTTTAAACCCTGGTACAGATCTTCCAACCAATATGTTGTTTAAGTTGTGTCAGACTGTAGCTATCTTCTGAACACAAATGTATTGAGTAAAGTCCTTCAGAAGAATGCTCTGATGTCATTATAAGCTATAAGCTATGACTACTAAGTTTTTAAAAGTTATTTTGGAAGTGTGAGATTCAAGCAACGAAAGTAAAAACCAAAAAAAGTCTTTAGAGAAACTGCATCAAAATACAGGTGCCTGTATATAAATGTGGCTTTCTCTTAGAAGAATATATATATACATGTATCTAGTTTTGTAAAGGTTAATGGGGCAGAAGACCCATTCCTGTGTATAGGAATTCATGAATTCAGTTACTTACAGAATTATTTTTGTAGCCTGCATGTTTCTTGTTTCTGATATATGAGGTAAAATATGCTAAACGAAATTGTAATTTAACTGAATTCACATCAAACTGATGCAGTGAAGGATTCATAGAGGCTTTGTGATGATATCCTATATACTAGAACAAAGGCTTCTGTGAAGAGAGGGAAATCCTCAAAAGAGTACTCAATATTGTTGAGACTCAAAACTGTTGAGAGTCTGCTCTGAGGTGGTCATGTGAGTTCCTATCAGTAGGCAGCACTGATTTTTAAAAAGCCCATCTGAACACAGGCGTTCAAGGTCACTCTTGAGGTCTGCAGCAAAGTAAAGGACTCAAATTTAGTTGCCTACCATAGATAACCATGTTATTCTTTCTCAATGAGCCTTACAACATCTACCTGACAAGACAGGAAATACAGAAGATAAGAGAAAGCTCATTTATGACAAAAAATAAACATATTTGCATGAAGCTAATGCATCATATCAGCAAAGGACGTAAAGCAGATCTCATACGACTTGTGTTTTAAGTGGATAAAAGGCCAATCAATGTCACATATATGCCTTAAGGAGACAAGACGATCCCCTTATAATGATACATTATCCTTCAGTACAACTATGTTATGCGAACATTGTTTTCTTATTTATCACATTGATGAAAATCTTTAGAGGAGTTATCTGTTAATCTGCCCTCTGACCATATTAATTACGAAAACAAAGTGCTTTAAGATCATTAACTAACACATCTATGAAAGTTAAAATTCCATTAGGAAAATTCCATTAGGAAAAAGAATTCAACGGAAAAAAAAAATGAATTAAATTTGACTAAATAGTGAAAATGACAACAAAAAGCTAACTTAAAGGGAGTTATTTGAATAAGCTAGCAAAGATTAAATATCAGCTTGATTCCGTTATTACAAAGCAAATAAAATTTCACCTAGCTAAATCATAGTAAAATTGTTATACTATAATGAAAAGACTTGCTGGAGGTAAATTAACATTAGAATGAGTCTGGATTATAAAGAGTGTGTGATTTAAAATTAATCTTCTCTCTCTAGCCAAGCACCAATTCCAACCTCAAAAAGCACAAAACTCCTACAGTAAAATACAGGCAAATCTCTTAACAGCACCTCAGGAGACGCAAAAGAATTGGGAATCACATGGCCTAGGCAGAGGTTGCCCTAAATTGAAAGACATTTTAATGTGTTTTCAAAAGTAAATGCATGCATTAAATACAAAATTAAATGCAATGTGTTTTCTGCATTAAATGCAGAAACATGATCTGTTTCTGTGCCCAAARGACTTTTGGTCTTATGCTTGCTGGAGGTGGCCATTGATACTTACACATGATGTTTATGGATTTTATGTTTGGTAAGTTATTCATTTTGTTTTCAATTTCACAGTTGTTTATCTTTCCTTTTTCCTAATTTCCAAATATATATAAGATATTCTTAAAATATCTGGTCACTGTTAGATATTTTGTCAGAAATAACAGACCTAAAAAGCAAGAACTGTTTAGTTCATGCAGCCATTATGATCACCAAATGAGCTGCCAAAGAACTCAACATTGCTATTATTTCTGGTCTAAAATGTTGTTTTCATCCTTATAAAATGTAATGGCTTTGTTAGGAACTGTTTAATTACATCAAATATTTATCACTTTTACTTTAAGATAATAAATTCCACTTTTTCCATTACATTACCTCTTTAATATTTTGGGGTCTGTAAGTACAAGAGTTTATCAAAATAGCTGTGGAGACTTCATGAAGATGAAAGTCAATGATTTTTATTTTATTTTATTTTATTTTATTTTATTTTATTTTATTTTATTTTATTTTATTTTATTTTTTCTGAGAAAGAAGGAATGGGTGAATCTAATCAACATCCTTTAGATTTGAATTCATAGTTTAGTGATTTGAATTAAAAACAGTATATTCATGAAGAAGCTAGAAGCACAATATCATGAAAAGGCTATGCAAAATGAAAAGACTAGGTTTAAATCCACAAGTGAATTGTTGGGTTATACTTGAATTTACATCATGCTATCATAACCATCTGGCATCTTAAATTTAGAAGACAGATTTTTGAGATCCTTTTATAATGTGCAGCTCTTTTCAAAGAGAAAATACTTTTAACAATATTAAATTATTGCAGCTTTATAATTGTTTGAGTACCATAGTTAAAAGAATGATCATTTTATTTGAATTTTCTGGGATATATGCTGTGATAAAGCTGAGTAAAAAAAAAAAAAAAAAAAAAAAAAAAAAAAAAAAAAAAAAAGACTTCACTTCAGAGGAAAAAAAAGTCTGTCTTAAAAAGCTTAGAATGTTTTGATTTAGTTTTCATTGTCATGTTTATTTAATGTAAATGATATCATAATCCAAAATGCACTGTAGTTAAAGCAGCAGGAGGTCTTCAAAGCGAGAAGACTTTAAAACAGAAGTACATTTATTGGATATTTATTGCGCTTCTACCATGTAAAAACGTGCAGTCAACACACAACATGGTAGTAATTCTCATATATGAAGTGGACCAGTCCATTCACAGCCTACTTACTTACTCTCTTGTTTCTAGTTTAAAATAATAATTTCAAAGTCATAGAATTCAGATGCCTTCTGTTGTGGTTAATGATTTTAATGTAACATAGCAGCTAAAGTCTTACAGAAGAATGAGTAGTTGCATCAGCTAAGCACAGATTCAAAGAACATTTAAAAACCTTCCTCTACTACTTATTTCTTAGTCCAAACTCAGACAATTATGTTTAGTCTCCCTGAAGTGAATGAGAATTTACATTTACCTTCAGAAGACCAAATATAATCCTAAAAATCTGTCTTTTATGGTGAATATATAACATAAGATAATAAGGCCTCATGAGTAGAATCATAGAATCATAGAAT
>NW_020455658.1:0-3080 GCF_003342845.1 Nothoprocta perdicaria
GTCTAATTCTATGTCAATAGCAATTTTTGCTCTTTAGGTTTACTAAATGACCTGCGTAATAAATGAACCATCAATACAGAAACAAATTAGTTTTTCTTATTGTCTTTGTGCTGAGAATGATGAAGAAAATAATGTTTGTGACTTGCACATGGAAATTATACTTCAGTTTTTGTCTTCTATTTAGATATGGGTATTTCAGCATTGTAAATAAAAATGATCTCAATTTTTTATTTTTTGTTAAAAAATACAAATAGAATTTTGTCATTCACACAAGTGTTAGATTTGTTGCTGACTGGCATTATTATTTTGGAAGTAACAATCATGTTACTGACTTAAAAAAATAATTCAATGGACAGAGTTAGTTAGGGTGTATTCCTCGTRTTGACTGACATCACTGAGGGCTCTGAATTAATCTGCACCCAAATGAGATTAAGATATATATGCTCAAAATATAGTTCTATATAGTGGCAATTGAAGAGTATGAATTTATGAACTTGTGTTCTATGGTATATATTTTTTTTAACCCTYGGAGACCTTACAATTGCCTCTAAGTTAAATGTTACTTAGGCAGACTTGCAAAGTTTTTCTATTCTGAAAGAATGCCAGATAAGGCACTAAGAAGGGATTGCTAGTATCATAATTACTGGTTGTCTCCACCTGCTTTGTTCCATACTGGTATTGCAAAGATGCCATCAATTAAGCTTAATTGGAGAGTTAAGGAAGGCTTACAGCTCCTTTCCTTATTTAAAGCAGTGCAAAGCAGGTGAGAACACTAAYRGACATGGGCCTTTGAATTTGCATTYGAAGTGTCTAAAACAACAGTGTCTAGGCCTGGCTTCCCATTATCCCTGTACAAGTTTAATTATTTTCYTCTTTTTGCTGATGGCTTTCTTCCAGACATCAATTTTCATACTATACAAGGTAAGGATATAAACCATTCATGTATGTTTACAACACCTGGGATAAAGGAGAGATATCTTATAGCTGACTCCTGCTTTCCAAGTTGATCGGGTAACTTTACAATGTTTGGGCAAGCTGCACTTGTATTATCTTTCACTCTGTATTTTTATTGTGTTAATTTTTTTTATTATCTTATTTGTAAACATATGAGAGGTGCAAACTTTGGCTTAAAACAGACCTTTTTTCTTAGCTGTTCTAGAAGCTAAGTTACGATGATACCTAAATTTAGGTAGTATGATTTGTCTGTAGAGAAACAGTGAGATGCTTGCATTAGCTCAGCCTGTTCTATTAGTTATTGTACTGCAGCATGTGCTCCTGCTGTAGCAACGTGCTTACATAACTGTTTTGAGGTAGACAACGAAAACTCAATACAGTTCTTCTCTACAGACAATATGGCCATTCTATACATAGGCTCCAATACAGATTCTTACAGCAGGACACAGTATCTGGCCTGTGTGCAAGACAGCAGCTACAGCTGCTATCTCTTAGTTTCATTAACYTGAAGCATTACCCCCTCAACACTTTTTGCTGTGTTGAACACTGTTTCAGTATGATTGTTCTCTGGGAAAAAGAAAAGATTGTATCAGCAGTTGTTTATTTACAAAGTTGTGGCCGAGGTTGTATTTATTTAAGCAATACTTATTGGTGGTGTTTTACATTCAGTGATGTGTGTACATTATCTTTCCCTGTGTAAACTACCACTTCCATTTAATCACATTTGAAAATTGAATGTTATCAGATAATTAATGCTTGAAGCTCCTTTCTATATGCTGTGTAGCAAGATTTTATTAAAATATCTACATTTCTTCCAAGACTAAAACTTTCAGTTAACTAGGTTGGGGGAAACAAAATGTGTAGTAATTCTTACATTTCACCATATTCTCCAGTGATTTCTTTTTTTCTTTCTCTGACATAGCAGCAGGAATTCTTAGAAGGATTTATTTTCTTCCATTTTAATATCTTCAGGAAGCAAGTGATTCTCAAAACCACTCTGAAATAGTTTCAGAGGCTTGTTGTTGTTGCTTAACCTTTTTTTTTAATTGTTTGCAAATTCAGGAAGAAAATATAGCACCAAGTCATATGCAGGAGGATTTCTGTGCACTGAAAAGGAATATGTTTCTGTAATGAAACTATGGAAYAATTCTGTCATTCTCTAGAGAATATTTAGTCTTCATACAACTGACTTTAAAATTTTCAAAAAGAAATTTTCCACAGAGCAGTTGGAGTTGGACTCCATCCTACTCTTGATAGCTCACATTAAATCATTACTTTCTTCCTAARGTAATTTGCAAGTCCAATGAGTTTAAAATCTTGCTAAAGGTAGATCACAGATGAAGCAGCCTGTTGTGATAAACTGTTCTGCATAAATTTCGTCACATCATCCCTGGTGGCTGTATATTCCTTTTGGCAGTTAACAAATTTCTTCTTCTCAAAATCTGCACTGAAAAAAAGAATTCAGATTACAGACTATTTTGAACTGATTGGTTATGTTGGTAAAGAGGAAAACAAAAAAAAAGAACAAGTTTCCATTTCACTTTCCCACTAAGTGCAGAATATCTGCCTACTTTTGGCACAAAAGACCACTTCCATTATGGCCCACATYCTGTGCATCTGAAAATTAATACATGAAGTCTTTCTCCCACGCAGCTGACATTCTTCTTTCTTCCATATTCAGATGTAAGGATAATGTTGTGACTTAGCTTAAATTCTCTGTAAAGGGAGATTTAAGTGATTAGCAATCAATTCACCATCAAAACCTCACTTGAAACCTAGCAAACCTCTTCCTTTCTTGGRCCCCTTTGAATTTAGTGCACTTGAACCTACAACCAGGGACATCAAGGCAAATCATCTGGCAGGCCAGTAACCCATAGGTGTCATTGGTAGTTATTTAAAAATATATATATGTATATATCAGCACTTTTGGCCTGAGATATACATATGGCCAGCTATGTCATTGTCTTTAAGTTAACAAGTTTGTGTGTGTGTCTTGTGCTAGTGAACTTGCAAGACAAGTGCACAGCACCAGGCAGGAAGTGGGTACTCTTCATTACAGTGCTCCCTGGACCTACTCCTGCCTTATTTTAGGGAGTTAGAAAATTAGATGCAAACAGTGGCTTTTT